>NC_135987.1:1783825-2025695 GCF_053455715.1 Rhinoraja longicauda | reverse complement strand
GGGGGGAGTGTGTGTGGGGGGGGAGTGGGGGGGGGGGGAGTGTGTGTGGGGGGGGAGTGTGTGGGGGGGGAGGGGGGGGGGGGGGGAGTGGGGGGGGGGGGGGGGGGGGGGGGGGGGGGGGGAGTGTGTGGGGGGGGGAGTGTGGGGGGGGGGGGTGGGGGGGGGGGAGTGGGGGGGGGGGGAGTGTGTGGGGGGGGGGAGGGGGTGGGGGGGAGTGTGTGTGGGGGGGGGAGGGGGTGGGGGGGGGGAGTGGGGGTGGGGGGGGGGGGTGGGGGGGGGAGTGTGGGGGGGGGGAGTGTGGGGGGGGGGGGGGGGGGTGGGGGGGGGGAGGGTGTGGGGGGGGAGGGGGGGGGGGGGGAGTGTGTGGGGGGGGTGGGGGGGGGGGGGGAGTGGGGGGGGGGGGAGGGTGGTGGGGGGGGGGGGGGGGGGGGGGGGGGGGGGGAGGTGGGGGGGGGGGGGGAGGGGGGGGGGGGGAGGGGGGGGGGGGGGGAGGGGGGGGGGGGGGGTGTGGGGGGGGGGGGGGGGGGGTGGTGTGTGGGGGGAGGGGGGGGGTGGGGGGGGGGAGTGTGTGTGGGGGGAGTGTGTGTGGGGGGGAGTGTGGTGTGGGGGGGGGAGTGTGTGGGGGGGGGGTGTGTGGGGGGGAGTGAGTGTGTGTGGGGGGGGAGTGTGTGTGTGTGGGGGGGGAGTGTGTGTGGGGGGGGAGTGTGTGTGTGGGGGGGGGAGTGTGTGTGGGGGGGGAGTGTGTGTGGGGGGGAGTGTGTGTGGGGGTGTGTGTGTGGGGGGGGGGAGTGTGTGGGGGGTGAGTGTGTGTGGGGGGAGTGTGTGTGGGGGGGGGAGTGTGTGGGGGGGAGTGTGTGTGGGGGGGGAGTGTGTGGGGGGGGAGTGTGTGTGGGGGGAGTGTGTGGGGGGAGTGTGTGTGGGGGGGGGGGAGTGTGTGGGGGGGAGTGTGTGTGGGGGGAGTGTGTGTGGGGGGGAGTGTGTGTGGGGGGGGGAGTGTGTGTGGGGGGGGGAGTGTGTGGGGGGGAGTGTGTGTGGGGGGGAGTGTGTGTGGGGGGGAGTGTGTGTGGGGGGAGTGTGTGTGGGGGGAGTGTGTGTGGGGGGAGTGTGTGTGGGGGGAGTGTGTGGGGAGTGTGTGGGGGGGGAGTGTGTGTGGGGGGGAGTGTGTTGTGGGGGGGGGAGTGTGTGTGTGGGGGAGTGTGTGTGGGGGGGAGTGTGTGTGGGGGGGAGTGTGTGTGGGGGGGAGTGTGTGTGGGGGGGAGTGTGTGGGGGGGGGAGTGTGTGTGGGGGGGGAGTGTGTGTGGGGGGAGTGTGTGGGGGGAGTGTGTGTGGGGGGGGAGTGTGTGTGGGGGAGTGTGTGTGGGGGGGGAGTGTGTGTGGGGGGGGAGTGTGTGTGGGGGGGGGGGAGTGTGTGTGGGGGAGTGTGTGTGGGGGGGGGGGAGTGTGTGTGGGGGAGTGTGTGTGGGGGGGGGGAGTGTGTGTGGGGGAGTGTGTGTGGGGGGGGAGTGTGTGTGGGGGGGGAGTGTGTGGGGGGGGGAGTGTGTGGGGGGGGAGTGTGTGGGGTGGAGTGTGTGTGGGGGGGGGAGTGTGTGGGGGGGGGGGAGTGTGTGGGGGGGAGTGTGTGTGGGGGGGAGTGTGTGTGGGGGGGGGGAGTGTGTGTGGGGGGGGAGTGTGTGTGGGGGGGGAGTGTGTGGCGGGGGGGAGTGTGTGTGGGGGGGGGAGTGTGTGTGGGGGAGTGTGTGTGTGGGGGAGTGTGTGTGGGGGGGGAGTGTGTGTGGGGGAGTGTGTGTGGGGGGGAGTGTGTGTGGGGGGGGGAGTGTGTGTGGGGGGGGAGTGTGTGGGGGGGGAGTGTGTGTGGGGGGGAGTGTGTGGCGGGGGGGGAGTGTGTGTGGGGGGGGAGTGTGTGTGGGGGGGGGGAGTGTGTGTGGGGGAGTGTGTGTGTGGGGGAGTGTGTGGGGGGGGGGAGTGTGTGTGGGGGAGTGTGTGGGGGGGGGAGTGTGTGTGGGGGGGGGAGTGTGTGTGGGGGGGGGGAGTGTGTGTGGGGGGGGGGGGAGTGTGTGTGGGGGAGTGTGTGTGGGGGGGGGAGTGTGTGTGGGGGGGGAGTGTGTGTGGGGGGGGGGAGTGTGTGTGGGGGAGTGTGTGTGGGGGGGGAGTGTGTGTGGGGGGGGGGAGTGTGTGGGGGGGGGAGTGTGTGGGGGGGGGGGAGTGTGTGTGGGGGGGGGAGTGTGTGTGGGGGGGAGTGTGTGGCAGGGGGAGTGTGTGTGGGGGGGGGAGTGTGTGTGGGGGAGTGTGTGTGTGGGGGAGTGTGTGGGGGGGGGGGAGTGTGTGGGGGGGGGGAGTGTGTGTGTGGGGGGGAGTGTGTGTGGGGGGGAGTGTGTGTGGGGGGGAGTGTGTGTGTGGGGGGGAGTGTGTGTGTGGGGGGGAGTGTGTGGGGGGGGGGAGTGTGTGTGGGGGGGGAGTGTGTGTGGGGGGGGAGTGTGTGTGGGGGGGGAGTGTGTGTGGGGGGGGGGAGTGTGTGTGGGGGGGGGAGTGTGTGTGGGGGGGGGAGAGTGTGTGTGGGGGGGGGGGAGTGTGTGTGGGGGGGGAGTGTGTGTGGGGGGAGTGTGTGTGGGGGGGGAGTGTGTGTGGGGGGGGGGGAGTGTGTGTGGGGGGGGAGTGTGTGTGGGGGGGAGTGTGTGTGGGGGGGGGAGTGTGTGTGGGGGGGGGAGTGTGTGTGGGGGGGGGGGGGAGTGTGTGTGGGGGGGAGTGTGTGTGGGGGGGGAGTGTGTGTGGGGGGGGAGTGTGTGTGGGGGGGGGGGGGGAGTGTGTGTGGGGGGGGGAGTGTGTGTGGGGGGGGGAGTGTGTGTGGGGGGGAGTGTGTGGGGGGGGGGGGGGGGAGTGTGTGTGTGGGGGGGGGGAGTGTGTGTGGGGGGGGGAGTGTGTGTGGGGGGAGTGTGTGGGGGGGGGGGAGTGTGTGTGGGGGGGGAGTGTGTGTGTGGGGGGGGAGTGTGTGTGGGGGGGGGAGTGTGTGTGGGGGGGGGAGTGTGTTTGGGGGGAGTGTGTGGGGGGGGGGGGTGTGTGTGTGGGGGGGGGGAGTGTGTGTGGGGGGGGGGAGTGTGTGTGGGGGGGGGGGAGTGTGTGTGGGGGGGGGGAGTGTGTGTGTGGGGGGGGGAGTGTGTGTGTGTGTGGGGGGGGAGTGTGTGTGTGGGGGGGGGGGGGGAGTGTGTGGGGGGGGGGGAGTGTGTGGGGGGGGGGGAGTGTGTGTGGGGGGAGTGTGGGGGGGGAGTGTGTGGGGGGGGGGGGGAGTGTGTGTGTGGGGGGGGGGGAGTGTGTGTGGGGGGGGGGGAGTGTGTGTGGGGGGGGGGGAGTGTGTGTGTGGGGGGGGGAGTGTGTGGGGGGGGGGAGTGTGTGGGGGGGGGGAGTGTGTGTGTGGGGGGGGGGAGTGTGTGTGTGGGGGGGGGGAGTGTGTGTGTGGGGGGGGGAGTGTGTGTGTGGGGGGGGAGTGTGTGTGTGGGGGGGGGGGGAGTGTGTGGGGGGGGGGAGTGTGTGGGGGGGGGGGAGTGTGTGTGGGGGGAGTGTGTGGGGGGGGGGGAGTGTGTGTGGGGTGGGGGAGTGTGTGTGTGGGGGGGGGGAGTGTGTGGGGGGGGGGGAGTGTGTGGGGGGGGGGGAGTGTGTGTGTGGGGGGGGGGGGAAGTGTGTGTGTGGGGGGGGGGGGAGTGTGTGTGTGGGGGGGGGGAGTGTGTGTGTGGGGGGGGAGTGTGTGTGTGGGGGGGGAGTGTGTGTGGGGGGAGTGTGTGTGTGGGGGGGGGAGTGTGTGTGTGGGGGGGGGAGGTGTGTGTGTGGGGGGGGGGGAGTGTGTGTGTGGGGGGGGAGTGTGTGTGTGGGGGGGGGAGTGTGTGTGTGGGGGGGTGTGGGAGTGTGTGTGTGTGGGGGGGGAGTGTGTGTGGGGGGAGTGTGTGTGGGGGGGGGGAGTGTGTGTGTGGGGGGGGAGTGTGTGTGTGGGGGGGAGTGTGTGTGGGGGGGGAGTGTGTGGGGGGGGGAGTGTGTGTGGGGGGGAGTGTGTGTGGGGGGGGAGTGGTGTGTGGGGGGGGAGTGTGTGTGGGGGGGGAGTGTGTGTGGGGGGGAGTGTGTGTGGGGGGGGAGTGTGTGGGGGGGAGTGTGTGTGGGGGGGGAGTGTGTGTGGGGGGGGGAGTGTGTGGGGGGGAGTGTGTGTGTGGGGGGGAGTGTGTGTGTGGGGGGGGAGTGTGTGTGGGGGGGGGAGTGTGTGTGGGGGGGGAGTGTGTAGGGGGTGTGTGTGGGGGGGAGTGGTGTGTGGGGGGGGGAGTGTGTGGGGGTGAGTGTGTGTGGGGGGGGAGTGTGTGTGGGGGGGGGGAGTGTGTGGGGGGGAGTGTGTGTGGGGGGGGAGTGTGTGTGGGGGGGAGTGTGTGTGGGGGGGGAGTGTGTGTGGGGGGGAGTGTGTGGGGGGAGTGTGTGTGGGGGGGGGGAGTGTGTGGGGGTGGAGTGTGTGTGGGGGGAGTGTGTGTGGGGGGAGTGTGTGTGGGGGGGGAGTGTGTGGGGGGGAGTGTGTGTGGGGGGGGAGTGTGTGTGGGGGGAGTGTGTGGGGGGGGGAGTGTGTGTGGGGGGAGTGTGTGTGGGGGGGAGTGTGTGTGGGGGGGAGTGTGTGTGGGGGGGAGTGTGTGGGGGGGGAGTGTGTGTGGGGGGAGTGTGTGTGGGGGGGAGTGTGTGTGTGGGGGAGTGTGTGTGGGGGGGAGTGTGTGTGGGGGGGAGTGTGTGTGGGGGGGAGTGTGTGTGGGGGGGAGTGTGTGGGGGGGGGAGTGTGTGTGGGGGGGAGTGTGTGTGGGGGGAGTGTGTGGGGGAGGTGTGTGGGGGGGGAGTGTGTGTGGGGGAGTGTGTGTGGGGGGGGGAGTGTGTGTGGGGGGGGAGTGTGTGTGGGGGGGGGGAGTGTGTGTGTGGGGGAGTGTGTGTGGGGGGTGGGGAGTGTGTGGTGGGGGAGTGTGTGTGGGGGGGGGGGATGTGTGTGGGGGAGTGTGTGTGGGGGGGGGAGTGTGTGTGGGGGGGGAGTGTGTGTGGGGGGGAGTGTGTGGCGGGGGGAGTGTGTGTGGGGGGGGGGGAGTGTGTGTGGGGGAGTGTGTGTGGGGGGAGTGTGTGTGGGGGGGGGTGTGTGGGGGGGGGAGTGTGTGTGTGGGGAGTGTGTGTGTGGGGGAGTGTGTGGGGGGGGGGAGTGTGTGGGGGGGGAGTGTGTGGGGGGGGGGAGTGTGTGTGTGGGGGGGAGTGTGTGTGGGGGGGAGTGTGTGTGGGGGGGAGTGTGTGTGTGGGGGAGTGTGGTGTGGGGGGGAGTGTGTGGGGGGGGGGAGTGTGTGTGGGGGGGGAGTGTGTGTGGGGGGGGAGTGTGTGGGGGGGGGAGTGTGTGTGGGGGGGGGAGTGTGTGTGGGGGGAGTGTGTGTGGGGGGGAGTGTGTGGGGGGGGAGTGTGTGTGTGGGGGGGAGTGTGTGTGTGGGGGGGGGAGTGTGTGTGGGGGGGGGGGAGTGTGTGTGGGGGGGAGTGTGTGTGGGGGGAGTGTGTGTGTGGGGGGGGAGTGTGTGTGGGGGGGGGGAGTGTGTGTGGGGGGGGAGTGTGTGTGGGGGGGTGTGTGTGGGGGGAGTGTGTGTGGGGGGGGAGTGTGTGTGGGGGGGGAGTGTGTGTGGGGGGGGGGAGTGGTGTGGGGGGGGGGGAGTGTGTGTGGGGGGGGGGAGTGTGTGTGGGGGGAGTGTGTGGGGGGGGGGAGTGTGTGTGTGGGGGGGGGGAGTGTGTGTGGGGGGGGGGAGTGTGTGTGGGGGGGGGAGTGTGTGGGGGGGGGAGTGTGTGTGGGGGGGGGTGTGGGGGGGAGTGTGTGTGTGGGGGGGGGAGTGTGTGTGGGGGGGGGAGTGTGTGTGGGGGGAGTGTGTGGGGGGGGGGGGTGTGTGTGTGGGGGGGGGGGGAGTGTGTGTGGGGGGGGGGGAGAGTGTGTGGGGGGGGGGAGTGTGTGTGTGGGGGGGGGGAGTGTGTGTGTGGGGGGGGGGAGTGTGTGTGTGGGGGGGGGAGTGTGTGTGGGGGGGGGGGGAGTGTGTGGGGGGGGGGGGAGTGTGTGGGGGGGGGGAGAGTGTGTGGGGGGTGTGGGGGGGGGGAGTGTGTGGGGGGGGGGAGTGTGTGTGTGGGGGGGGGGAGTGTGTGTGGGGGGGGGGAGTGTGTGTGGGGGGGGGAGGTGTGTGTGGGGGGGGGGGTGTGTGGGGGGGGGGAGTGTGTGTGTGGGGGGGGGGGAGTGTGTGTGTGGGGGGGGGGGAGTGTGTGTGTGGGGGGGGGGGGGTGTGTGGGGGGGGGAGTGTGTGTGTGTGGGGGGGAGTGTGTGTGTGGGGGGGGAGTGGTGTGTGGGGGGGTGTGTGTGGGGGGGGGGAGTGTGTGGGGGGGGGGGGGAGTGTGTGTGGGGGGGGAGTGTGTGGGGGGGGGGAGTGTGTGTGGGGGGGGAGTGTGTGTGTGGGGGGGGAGTGTGTGTGGGGGGGAGTGTGTGTGTGGGGGGGGAGTGTGTGTGGGGGGGGAGTGTGTGTGGGGGGGGAGTGTGTGTGGGGGGGGGAGTGTGTGTGGGGGGGAGTGTGTGTGGGGGGGAGTTGTGTGTGTGGGGGGGAGAGTGTGTGTGGGGGGGAGTGTGTGTGGGGGGGAGTGTGTGTGGGGGGAGTGTGTGTGGGGGGGGAGTGTGTGTGGGGGGGGGAAGTGTGTGGGGGGGGAGTGTGTGTGTGGGGGGGGAGTGTGTGTGTGTGGGGGGGGAGTGTGTGTGGGGGGGAGTGTGTGTGGGGGGAGTGTGTGTAGGGGGGGAGTGTATAGGGGTGTGTGTGGGGGGGAGTGAGTGTGTGTGGGGGGAGTGTGTGTGTGGGGGGGGGAGTGTGTGTGGGGGGAGTGTGTGTGGGGGAGTGTGTGTAGGGGGGGAGTGTGTAGGGGGGAGTGTGTGGGGGGGAGTGAGTGTGTGTGGGGGGGAGTGTGTGTGTGTGGGGGGGAGTGTGTGTGTGGGGGGGGGAGTGTGTGTGTGTGGGGGGGGGAGTGTGTGTGTGTGGGGGGGAGTGTGTGTGTGGGGGGGGGGAGTGTGTGTGTGTGGGGGGAGTGTGTGTGTGGGGGGGGGAGTGTGTGTGGGGGGAGTGTGTGTGGGGGGAGTGTGTGTAGGGGGGGAGTGTGTAGGGGGGGTGTGTGGGGGGGAGTGAGTGTGTGTGGGGGGAGTGTGTGTGTGTGGGGGGGAGTGTGTGTGTGGGGGGGGGAGTTTGTGTGTGGGGGGGGGAGTGTGTGTGTGGGGGAGGTGGGGGAGTGTGTGTGTGTGTGGGGGGGGGGGGAGTGTGTGTGTGGGGGGGGCGAGAGTGTGTGGGGGGGGGGGGGGAGTGTGTGTGTGTGTGTGGGGGGGGGAGTGTGTGTGTGGGGGGGGGAGTGTGTGTGGGGGGGGGGAGTGTCTGTGTGTGTGTGTGGGGGGGGGGAGTGTGTGTGTGGGGGGGGGAGTGTTGTGTGGGGGGGGGGGTGTGTGTGTGTGTAGGGGGGGGGGGGAGTGTGTGTGTGGGGGGGGGGAGTGTGTGTGGGGGGGGGGGGAGTGTGTGTGTGTGGGGGGGAGTGTGTGTGGGGGGGGGGGGGAGTGTGTGTGGGGGGGGCGGGGAGTGTGTGTGTGTGTGTGGGGGGGGGAGTGTGTGTGTGGGGGGGGGGGAGTGTGTGTGTGGGGGGGGGGGGGAGTGTGTGTGGGGGGGGGGGGAGTGTGTGTGTGGGGGGGGGGAGTGTGTGTGTGGGGGGGGGGAGTGTGTGTGTGGGGGGGGGGAGTGTGTGTGTGGGGGGGGGGGGAGTGTGTGTGGGGGGGGGGGGGAGTGTGTGTGGGGGGGGGGGAGTGTGTGTGTGGGGGGGGGGGGGAGTGTGTGTGGGGGGGGGGGGGAGTGTGTGTGTGTGGGGGGGGGGGGGAGTGTGTGTGGGGGGGGGGGGGAGTGTGTGTGGGGGGGGGGGGGGAGTGTGTGTGGGGGGGGGGGGGAGTGTGTGTGGGGGGGGGGGGGGGGAGTGTGTGTGGGGGGGGGGGGGAGTGTGTGTGGGGGGGGGGGGGGAGTGTGTGTGGGGGGGGGGGGGAGTGTGTGTGTGGGGGGGGGGGGGGAGTGTGTGTGTGGGGGGGGGGGGAGTGTGTGTGTGGGGGGGGGGGGGAGTGTGTGTGTGGGGGGGGGGGGAGTGTGTGTGTGGGGGGGGGGGGGAGTGTGTGTGTGGGGGGGGGGGGGAGTGTGTGTGGGGGGGGGGGGGGAGTGTGTGTGGGGGGGGGGGGGAGTGTGTGTGGGGGGGGGGGGGGGGAGTGTGTGTGGGGGGGGGGGGAGTGTGTGTGTGTGGGGGGGGGGAGTGTGTGTGTGGGGGGGGGGGGGAGTGTGTGTGTGGGGGGGGGGGGAGTGTGTGTGTGGGGGGGGGGGGGAGTGTGTGTGTGGGGGGGGGGGGAGTGTGTGTGTGGGGGGGGGGGGGAGTGTGTGTGGGGGGGGGGGGGAGTGTGTGTGGGGGGGGGGGGGAGTGTGTGTGGGGGGGGGGGGAGTGTGTGTGTGTGGGGGGGGGAGTGTGTGTGTGGGGGGGGGGGGAGTGTGTGTGTGTGGGGGGGGGGTAGTGTGTGTGTGGGGGGGGGGGAGTGTGTGTGTGTGGGGGGGGGAGTGTGTGTGTGGGGGGGGGGGAGTGTGTGTGTGTGGGGGGGGAGTGTGTGTGTGTGGGGGGGGGGAGTGTGTGTGTGGGGGGGGGGAGTGTGTGTGTGGGGGGGGGAGTGTGTGTGGGGGGGAGTGTGTGTGGGGGGGGGGGGGAGTGTGTGTGTGGGGGGGAGTGTGTGTGTGGGGGGGAGTGTGTGTGGGGGGGAGTGTGTGTGGGGGGGGGGGGGAGTGTGTGTGGGGGGGGGAGTGTGTGTGTGGGGGGGGGAGTGTGTGTGTGTGGGGGGGGGGAGTGTGTGGGGGGGGGGGGGAGGTGTGTGTGTGTGTGGGGGGGAGTGTGTGTGGGGGGGGGGGGGAGTGTGTGTGTGGGGGGGGGGAGTGTGTGTGGGGGGGGGGGGGAGTGTGTGTGTGTGTGGGGGGGAGTGTGTGTGTGGGGGGGGGGGAGTGTGTGTGTGTGGGGGGGGGAGTGTGTGTGTGGGGGGGGGGAGTGTGTGTGTGTGGGGGGGGAGTGTGTGTGTGTGGGGGGGGGGAGTGTGTGTGTGGGGGGGGGGAGTGTGTGTGTGGGGGGGGGAGTGTGTGTGGGGGGGAGTGTGTGTGGGGGGGGGGGGGAGTGTGTGTGTGGGGGGGAGTGTGTGTGTGGGGGGGAGTGTGTGTGGGGGGGAGTGTGTGTGGGGGGGGGGGGGAGTGTGTGTGTGGGGGGGAGTGTGTGTGGGGGGGAGTGTGTGTGGGGGGGGGGGGGAGTGTGTGTGTGTGGGGGGGGAGTGTGTGTGTGGGGGGG
Organism: Rhinoraja longicauda; assembly: GCF_053455715.1. Lineage (NCBI taxonomy): Eukaryota > Metazoa > Chordata > Chondrichthyes > Rajiformes > Arhynchobatidae > Rhinoraja > Rhinoraja longicauda. The sequence goes on along the minus strand of NC_135987.1, from coordinate 2,016,305 downwards.
AGTAAATCGTGAAGGGGAGAGTCTGTGCAGTGGAGGGGGTGAAGCAGGGGGTTGGAGAGGAGATGGGGCGGGCGGTGCAGTGTCTGGGGACGGACGCAGGAGGCGCTGAACTCCAGCCCCGGAACCAGAGTTTGTGCGTCGGTGCCCGGGGGAGGAGGAGAGGGACGGACGGACGCGGCACTTCCTGCGGGTCTGGAACCGGCGAGTGGCGGCGACACGCGGTGAGTGGTGAGGTGGAGGGGGAGGGGGGGAGAGGGGGGGGGGCGAGATGGGGGGGGAAGAGAGGATGAGGGGTGAAGGGCGGTTAAAGAGATTCTCAGGGGCAGGAATTGAAGGGTGACGAGGAAGAGAGTCCAAGGGGGGAGAGGGTCAGGGAGACCCGAGGGGAGGGGATGGTCCTGAGGGGGAGATAGACCAAGAGCCCTGGGGGTAAGGAGTGAGGGAGGGGGGGTTGATGACGTTGGGGGGGGGGGGTGATGACGATGGGGGTTGGGGGTGATGACGATGGGGGAGGGGGTGATGACGATGGGGGGGGGGTGATGACGATGGGGGTTGGGGGTGATGACGATGGGGGGTGGGGGGGATGACGATGGGGGTTGGGGGTGATGACGATGGGGGGGGGGGGGTGGGGGGATGATGTGCCACACTGCTCAGCTGAGGAGCTGGATGATGACAACGCTTCTCCTGTCACTAGTTTTGCACAGACGGCCATGGAGGAGAGCAAGAAGAAACACCGGCAGCGGCACAGTGGGCCCAAGGCAGTGAGGAAGAAGAAGAAGCGGCTCAGGGATGTGGGGGCTGGCGATGAAGACGGTGCCAGGGAGAGGAATCCAAAGGCATTCACCGTCCAGTCTGCTGTGCGAATGGCCAAAACTTTCCACAGGTGAGAGCACCACCCAACTGTGAGGACCTGCCCGGGAACAAGGTCACAAATGACTGTCGTAAGGAATAGGAGTAGAATTAGGCCATTCGGATCATCAAGTCTACTCCGCCATTCAATCATGGCTGATGTATCTCTCCCTCCTAACCCCATTCTCCTGCCTTCTCCCCATAACCTCTGACACCTGTACTAATCAAGAATAATACTGCTGCTTTATTTGATGAAGAGGCGACGTGAAGAAACATGAGATTTGTGTCAGAGTCCGCAAACCGACCACACAGTCTGATCAGTCAGAGATGTTGCCTGTCCCGCTGAGTTACTCCAGCATTTTGTGTATCAACCGAGCAAACATGTTGGAGCTGAATAGGAGGCCACATGGTGAACACCAGAGGCCCTGGATCAAGAGTCAAGAGCGTTTTATTGTTGTATATCCCAAAATGGAATAATGTAATTCTTACTTTCAGCAACATAACAGATATGTAAACATAGTACTCTGAAGACAAAACCAATGCCCCCAAGTCTATGTAGGTTGCAGTGGGACTTATTTGCAGGTTGCATTGTTTAATAGCCTGATGGTTGTGGCGAAGAAGCTGCTCCTGAACCTGGATGTTAGTTCTCAAGCATCCTATACCTTCTTCCTGATGGCGGGAGTGAAATGAGAGCGTGGCCAGGGTGGTGCACATGGACCTCTGTCTCACCTGAAAGGGGTGCTGGAGTTCCTCAATGGGTGTGAGGGGGGAGGTATTGGGACAGGTTTTACATCTCTATTTGTAGGGGAAAGTACCTGGGGAGGGGATTGTTTGGGTGGGAAGCAGGGATTTCAGAAATGAGAGATGCAAATGGACTTGATAGTGCTGGTGCGGGATACCCTAAAAGTTCATTTGCAAGTTGAGATGGGGGTAAGGAAAGCAAATGCAATGTTAGCGTTCATTTCAAGGGGATTAGAGTATAAAAGCAAGGATGTAATGCCGAGGCTCTATAAGGCGCTGGTCAGGCTGCATTTGGAATATTGTGAGCAGTTTTGGGCCCCATACCTGAGAAAGGGTGTGCTGCCGATGGAGAGGGTCCAGAGGAGGTTTACGGCAATGATCCTGGGGATGAGTGGGTTAACATGATGAGCGTTTGACGGCACTGGGCTTGTACTCACTGGAGGTTGGAAGGATGAGGGGGGAAATCACATTAAAGCCTACTGGATAGCGAAAGACCTGCATAGTGGATGTGGAAAGGAGGTTTCAAGTAATGGGAGAGTCGAGAGGACACAGCCTCCGAATAAAATGACGTACCCTTAGCATGGAGATTTGGAGGAACTACTTTAGCCAGAGCATGGTGAATCTGTGGAATTCATTGTCACAGATGGCTGTGGAGGCCAAGACATTGGGTATTTTTAAAGCGGAGATTGATAGGTCCTTGATTAGTAAGGGTATCAAAGGTTACGGGAGAAGGCAAGAGAATGGGGCTGAGAGGGAAAAATAGATCAGCTCAGATTGAATGGCGGAGTTGACTCGAGGGGCTGAATGGCCTAATTCTGCTTATGATATTATGGAGTTTCCGAGGGAGCAGTCTGCAGAGGGTGGAAAGTGGTGGTGGAGAGGGAGAGATGTGACCGGTGGTGGGATCTCGTTGAAGGAGACGGAAATGTGTTGAATGGGCAGGCTGGTGGGGTGAAAGGTGAGGACCAGGGGAACTCTACCCCTGTTTTGTCGGGGAGGAGCAAGAGCAGAACTACGGGATACAGAGGAGAGGTGGGTGAGGGATCCATCTATGACGGGGGGGGGGGGGGGGGGGGGTCACATTGACAAGAAAGTGAACACCTTAGATGCCCTGGAATGGAGAGTGAACATCTTGGGAGCAGCTGCAGTGGTGATGGAGCGATTAGATCCATGTGTCATCTTTAGCAACCGCCAGGGTCCCAGCAGGCTGGAGAACAGCCAATGTTCTTCATCTGTTTAATAAGAACAATAGGGGCAAACCAGGAAATTATGGACACCAAATGCTGGAGTAACTCAGCGGGACAGGCAGCATCTCTAGAGAGAAGGAATGGGTGACGTTTTGGGTCGAGACCCTTCTTCAGACTGATCAGGCAGACATCTCGACCCGAAACGTCACCCGTTCCTTCTCTCCAGAGATGCTGCCTGTCCTGCTGAGTTACTCCAGCATTTGGTGTCTATCATCGGTTTAAACCAGCATCTGCAGTTCCTTCATACACACCAGGATATTATATGCTGGTGAGCCTCGCAGGGAAAGTTATGGAAGAAGATTTTTAGGGGTGGGATCTTGCATCTAGAACAGCATCAATTTTCCACACAGGGCGGTGGGCATAGGGAATGAGCTGCCAGAGGGGTAGTTGAGGCAACATTTAAAAGTAAAGGACAGGTACATGGCTCAGGATGGTTTAGAGGGATATGAGCCAAATACAGGCATCGGGAGTTGCTGAGATGGGGCATCTTGGTCAGCCTGGATAAATTAGGCCAGCGAGCCTGTTTCTGTGCTCTATAACTATGACCACCATCAAAGGGATCTATAGGAGTTGCTGCTTCAGAAAGGCAGCCAGCATCATCAGAGACCTTCACCACCCTGCCACACTCTCATTGCACATCGGGGGGAAGGTACTGGAGCCTGAAAACTAATGTCCAGGTTCAGGAGCAGCTTCTTCCTTACAACCATTAGGTTATTAAACACTACAACCACTAAATAGGTTCCAAACTAAATAGAGTTGGGGACAGTATTGTTGCACTGTTATTGTTTATTTATTTGATGGTTTTGTTAATATATACATACTGAACTTGCCTTTTTGTTGTTTATTATGAGTGTTACAGAGTACTGTGTTTACATATCTGTTGTGCTGCTGCAAGTAAGAATTTCATTGTTCTGTTTTGGGACCTATGACAATAAACCACTCTTGACTCGATCTGGTAGTTCTGGTCACCGTGGCTTTGTGCAGGGTCGTATGTTCTACAGTGTTTGTGTGTTTTGAGGAGGAAGTGCAGATGGTGATGAGGGAGGTGCAGTGGGTGTTGTTTACATGGACTGACAAGCTTGTGACAAAGACCCTCGTGGTGGGCTGACCCATGAGATGAAGGTGCATGGGATCCACAGGTTTAGTAGACAGGATTGAAAGTTGGCTTGGCCACAGAACACCGTGGGTCGTGAAGGAGGGGATTCCTTCCGTCTGTAACCCTCGGTGTTCTTCGGATCAGCGCTAGGTCCATTGTTCTTCATAATATATATAAATCATTCGGACTAAAGTGTAGCTGGGCTGATTCATATGTTTGCAGAGAATGTGAAAAAACGGTATGATTAATGTTATCGTCTGTGTAGTTTTCTGTACTTCCGCCCATTTGATTAGAACACAAGAAAGTGCAGCACAGGAACAGGTCCTATGGCCCCTGGTGTCTGAACCCACGCAATCTAAGCTAAACCCGTCTGCCTAAACATGGTCCATATCTTTCCATTCCCTGGCTGTTCGTATGAGGGTTAGTTTAGTTTAGAGATACAGTGCGGAAACAGGCCCCTCGGCCCAGCGAGTACGTGCCGACCAGCAATCCTCGCACACTAACACTATCCCACACACTGGAGACAATTTCCAATTCTTTCCAAGCTAATGAACCTACAAACCAAAATGGCGGCGCTGCCCTAGCAGCTGCGGCTTACCTGCGGTCCATTTGTCTTTGTGTTTTTGTTGTTTTTTTTGTCTTAATTATAGTTGTGATGTGGTGTTTTTGTGTTTGTGTACTATGTGTGTATGTGGGGGGGAGGGGGGGAACTGTAAAATTGTAAATAGGTGTCCCTTCCGAACGGAGACCCGACCTTTGTTTTCTGGGTGTTGTCTCCGTTCCTGCTGCGGCCTACCATCGGCCCAACTCCTGGAGCTGGCGGCCTCCAGGGCTCTGGTTCGCAGAGCCCGCGGATCGGACTTACCATCACCAGAGCCGGCCGTCCTCGGAGGCTGCGGGAGCGGCTGCGACTCGCCTTAGGCTCGGGCCGCGTGGATGCCGACATTGGGAGCTCCGGCAGCGGCAGCGTGTTCGCCCGCTGGGGCTTGGGTCGCGGACATTTCACCGTCCGGCGCGGTCTAAAATATGCCGCGAGATTTTTCTCTGCTGGGCGGGGGCTTCAATGTCGGGAGCCACGACCGCCCCGACGTGCAGCAACAGCAGCAGCGTGTTCGCCCGCCCGGATCGGACTTATCATCGGCGGAGCCGGCCGTCTTCGGAGGCTGCGGGAGCGGCTGGGACTCACCTTAGGCTCGGCCCGCTGCGGACCGTCTGGCGCGGCCTGCAACCACAACAACCTGACCGCGGGAGAAGACGGCAGGAGAAGGGAAAGACATTGTGGCCTTCCATCACAGTGAGGAGAGGACTGGAGGAGACTCACTGTGATGGATGTTTCTTTGATGGATGTTTCTTTTTTTGTGTGTTTTTGGGGTTGTGTAATTTTAATGCCTATTTAATGCTTTTATTGTTGGACTGTGGGTGACTGAATTTCGTCCAATATTGGATGACAAATAAAGCTATCTTGAATCTTGAACCTGTATGTGTTTGGAATGTGGGAGTAAACCGGAGAAAACCCACGCAGGTCACGGGGTGAACGTACAAACTCTGTACAGACAGAGCCCACAGTCAGGGTCAAACCCGGGTCTCTGGCGCTGCGCTACAGTGCTGTCCACGTGTGTTTAGTGTTCGTGTAAATGGCTGCTGGGTGATTAGCATGGACTCGGTGAAGCAGAGGACTCTGTTTCCGTGCTCTGTGTCTCTATGACTCCAGATGTCACCTGACCTAAGTTTCTCTGGCATTTTCTACTTTTATTTGAGTTTTTATGTGACGAGATCTCAGAAACGTAGAAAAATAACTGCAGATGCTGGTACAAATCGAAGGTATCACAAAATGATGGAATAACTCAGCGGATCAGGCAGCATCTCAGGAAAGATGGCATGGATGACGTTTCGGGTCGAGACCCTTTTTCGGACTGATGTCAGGGGAGGGGGCGGGACAAAGATAGGATGTATTTGGAGACAGGAAGACAGTGGGAGAACTGGGAATGGGGAGGGGAAAGAGAGGGACAGGAACTATCTGAAGTTGGAGAAATCAATGTTCATACTGCTGGGCTGCAAGCTGCCCAAGCAAAATATGAGATGCTGTTCCTCCAATTTGCGGTGGACCTCACTATGGAGGACGCCCATGACAGAAAGGTCAGACGGAGTGGGAGGGGGAGTTGAAGTGCTCAGCCACCGGGAGATCAGGTTGGTTATGGCAGACTAAGAGAAGGTGTTGAGCGAAACGATCGCCGAGCCTGCGTTTGGACTCGCCAATGTAGAGAAGTTGACATCTGTAACAGTGGATACAATAGATGAGGTTGGAGGAGGTGCAGGTGAACCTCTGCCTCACCTGGAAAGACTGTTTGGGTCCTTGGATGGAGTCGAGGGGGGAGGTAAAGGGACAGGTGTTGCATCTCCTGCGGTTGCAGGGGAAAGTACCTGGGGAGGGGGTTGTTTGGATGGGAAGGGACGAGTGGACCAGGGAGTTACGGAGGGAACGGTCTCTGCGGAAAAGGGAGGGGATGGGAAGATATGGCCAGTGGTAGGGTCCCGTTGGGGGCGACAGAAATGTTGGAGGATAATTTGTTGGATACGCTGGCTGATGGGGTGGAAGGTGAGGACAGGGGGGATTCTGTCCTTGTTACGAATGGGGAGAGGGGGAGCAAGAGCGGAACTGCGGGATATAGAAGAGGCCCCAGTGAGAGCCTCATCTATAATGGAAGAGGGGAAGCCCCGTTTCCTAAAGAATGAGGACATCTCTGATGCCCTAGTGTGAAACACCTCATCCCGGGCGCAGATGCGGTGTAGACGGAGGAATTGGGAGTAGGGGATAAACTTTTTGCAGGAGACAGGGTGAGAAGAAGTGTAGTCGAGATAGCTGTGGGAGTCAGTAGGTTTGTAGTAGATGTCGGTCACTAGTCTGTCTCCTGTGATGGAGATGGTGAGATCCAGAAATGGTGGGGAGATGTTGGAGATGGTCAATTGTGATACATCAGAAATGTAGAACATTTTCTATTGAATTTCTTTGAACTGAACTTACTTCTTGGTTATGTCATGTTCAGGAAAACAAGGTAGTTAGATGCACTTAAGGAAGGCTGTGATTTAATTGAACTTGGTGTTTACTCCTTATCCTAGAATAAGCAATCCCTGCAGTAATTGATCCACACATTGTAAAGCAGATGTGTGAAAACAGTAAATAATTCAATTTAATCCCATGTTTAACAGAGCGCAGGACTTAAAAACTAAAAAGCATCACGTGCCTGTGGTTGACCGGACACCGCTGGAGCCCCCGCCCATTGTTGTTGTTGTGGTGGGACCCCCTAAAGTGGGAAAGAGTACTTTAATCCGGTGTCTGATTCAGAACTTCACCAAGCAAAAGTTGACCGAGATCAGAGGACCAGTCACTATCATTACAGGTGAGTCTGGAATTGTGAATATCATTTAAAATAAATGATTTGAGGTAAATAAATGAGTGCTTCCAGAATGTTCTACATTGATGCAGCGGCTTCAATGCACAAGGAAGTCCCTCCACAGATGCTGACTGCCCCGCTGGGTTTCTTTGGGGCAGTGAGTCGTATACCTTGCCGGATTTTCCCTCCACATTTCCTTCCTGTCTCTGGCAATCTCCAGCAGGAAGCCCAGTGTAAAGTAACTCTTCAGCAACTGTCCCAGTTTCTGATTTTTCAGTCAATGTACATCCCCCGTCTACAGGATAATCACTTCATGGGTTCATCCATGAGAACAGTACAGCCTTTGGCCCACAATGTCCGTGCCGAACATGATGCTCGGTTAAACTAATCTTGTCTGCCTGCACATGATCCATATCCCTCCATTCCCTGCATATCTACTTTATACCAGCCTCCACCACCACCCTGGCAACACAATCCAGGCACCCACCACCCTCTGTGTAAAAAAAACTTGCCCCATACATTCCTTTGAGCCTTGCCGCTCTCATTTTGAAGCTCTAGTCTTTGACATTTCCACCCTTGAGAATAAGATTCTGATCGTTTTTATTGGATTGTATTGGATTGTATTTTGCTTTTGCTAGTCTTTAGTTTGCATTCATCATTACATGGTTTGGTTTTCACCAGGCAAGAAGCGGCGTCTCTCCATTATTGAGTGTGGCAACGACATTAACTCAATGATCGACTTGGCCAAAGTGGCTGATTTGGTAAGGAATTCGTCTAGTTAAGTTTTAATGGTTAAAATCTCTATCTCGATTAAGTATTGCTTTTCGATTAAGTATTGCTGTTGATAAATGAATGTCATTACAATAGCTTTGACAACAAGCATGGCAATGCAGTGAGCATTCAAGGTCCTACAACACCACAGTGTCATCAGTTTGAGAATCATTGCTGATCAAAAATTGACTAGTTGTTAGTTTAGTTTAGAGATATAGCGCAGAAACTGGCCCTTCTGCCCATCCAGCCCTGCCGACCAGTGATCCCCGCACACTAGCACTATCCTACACACACAAGGGACAATTTAACATTTTACCAAAGCCAATTAACCTACAAACCTGTATGTCTTTGGAGTGTGGGAGGAAACCAGAGCACCCGGAGAAAACCCACATGGTCACGGGGAGAACGTAGAAACTCAGTACAGACAGCGCCCATGATCAGGATCGAACCCGGGTCTCTGGCGCTGTAAGGCAGCAACTACCACTGTGCCACCCAAAGATTATTTGTGACATCTTTGATGGGAGAGATTTACAGAGCAGAGGAGGTTAGGGAGGCAGCTCAAGCTTGGATCCAGAGTGTGGAGGTCATGACTGAAATGGTGGAGTGATGAAAACTGGGAAGACCCAAGAAGCGGGAATAGGAGGACCTTTGGGATCTCGTGTGGGAAGGTGAATGAGGCTGGGGCTGAGAACGATCTGAAGGACATTTTAGTGACTTGGGACAGGGAGCAAAGGATTTGGGTAGAATAAGAAATGTAAATTTAAATGGAGGTATCGTTGTCCCAGAAGTCTGAGATGCATGAACACAGGATGTGATGTGATGTGAACAGCAGCATTATGGATGAGCTGTCATTTATGGTGGGTGACTGATGGGGAAAGACACTTCAACCTGTCTCAGGCATTTTGTTCAACGTTGCATTTGAGCCTCTGGCGTGGTGCGGTAAATTCTGTTTGGGAGACACCTTTTTAGTATTGTTTAATGCAGAGTGCTTGATATGTTGAGTCAAGTCGAGTTCATTGCCATATGCACAAGTACAGTGAGGTACAGGTACAAAGAAAATCTTGCTTTGACTTGCATGAAGAGCATGCTGCCGGAGGAGGTGGTGCAGTCAGGTGCAATGATCTCGTTGAAGATGATGGATACTTTGTTTGGCACTAATGGGACTGTACTGTCCTCATGTGGGCAGATGGGATCAGTGGAGATGGGAGAAAAGATTAGCATGGATGATGGGGGTGAAGTGCCTGTTTCCATGCTGTATGACTAAGCAACTGGCTCAGTGCAGTCTGGTTGAAATGAAGATCTTTCTCAGCTTAATATGGTGTGTAGTGGAGTAAGACATGTCTGTGGTGGTGGTGTTGGGCAGTTTTACCCGGATGTGCGAGGTAGTGCCCAGTGTGTAGGATAGTAATGTTATGTGTTAGGGGGGAGCTTCAAGTTGGGAAGTCCAGAGGAAGTGTTTTCCTCTACCAAGCCCATGTTGTGATTAAGGTCAGAGCATTTGAATGGATGCTGGCGGTCTGAGATGTTATTTAGGTTCCTCACCTTGGTGACTAAACACGCATGGATACAGGCACTTCATGTTTTACATGGGGGTTACTGGCTTGAAAAATAATGTGCAAATCATCAAGACACCACACACGACTATGCTGCCAATTGAAATAAATACATACAACTTTATGAGGCCTTCCCTTCAATCTGTACAATGCTTTACCTGAAATGCACAATGCTAACTGTCGGAGCATAAAACGGAGAAAATTACCCATTTATGTTCCATAACTGGGAACACATATCCCTGAGGCAGACACATTTAAACAAATTAACCTTTAAAGCAGCAGGCTATCATTGAATTTTCTTTCTGTTAAGCAAAACTAAAGTTATTAGATAACTTTGAAAGCTGATGTGTAAGTTTGCCATGCATAAATTTGAGTGCGTTATTCTGAAAATAGGAACGCATAGATTAAACTCTGGTGGTAATTAGTCAAGCACCTTATTCTAAAAACGCGTAAATCAGGCATGCATCAACCACAAGGAGCCTGTATATGGCAATTAGTGAAATATTTGGTTAGTGGATTGAACCCATTGCATCCAATTGAAGGTTATTCTTGTAGTGAAGGTTATTCTTGTAGTGAAGGTTATTCTTGTAGTGAAGGTTATTCTTGTAGTGAAGGTTATTCTTGTAGTGAAGGTTATTCTTGTAGTGAAGGTTATTCTTGTAGTGTAGCTATTAGTGTGGTGTAGTGTAGCTATTAGTGTAGTGTAGTGTAGCTATTAGTGTGGTGTAGTGTAGCTATTAGTGTAGTGTAGTGTAGCTATTAGTGTGGTGTAGTGTAGCTATTAGTGTGGTGTAGTGTAGCTATTAGTGTGGTGTAGTGTAGCTATTAGTGTAGTGTAGTGTAGCTATTAGTGTGGTGTAGTGTAGCTATTAGTGTGGTGTAGTGTAGCTATTAGTGTGGTGTAGTGTAGCTATTAGTGTAGTGTAGTGTAGCTATTAGTGTGGTGTAGTGTAGCTATTAGTGTAGTGTAGTGTAGCTATTAGTGTAGTGTAGTGTAGCTATTAGTGTAGTGTAGTGTAGCTATTAGTGTGGTGTAGTGTAGCTATTAGTGGTGTAGTGTAGCTATTAGTGTGGTGTAGTGTAGCTATTAGTGTGGTGTAGTGTAGCTATTAGTGTGGTGTAGTGTAGCTATTAGTGTAGCTATTAGTGTGGTGTAGTGTAGCTATTAGTGTAGTGTAGTGTAGCTATTAGTGTGGTGTAGTGTAGCTATTAGTGTAGTGTAGTGTAGCTATTAGTGTGGTGTAGTGTAGCTATTAGTGTAGTGTAGTGTAGCTATTAGTGTGGTGTAGTGTAGCTATTAGTGTGGTGTAGTGTAGCTATTAGTGTGGTGTAGTGTAGCTATTAGTGTAGTGTAGTGTAGCTATTAGTGTAGTGTAGTGTAGCTATTAGTGTAGTGTAGTGTAGCTATTAGTGTAGTGTAGTGAAGCTATTAGTGTAGTGTAGTGTAGCTATTAGTGTAGTGTAGTGTAGTGTAGCTATTAGTGTAGTGTAGTGTGGCTATTAGTGTGGTGTAGTGTAGCTATTAGTGTGGTGTAGTGTAGCTATTAGTGTAGTGTAGTGTAGCTATTAGTGTGGTGTAGCTATTAGTGTAGTGTAGTGTAGCTATTAGTGTAGTGTAGTGTAGCTATTAGTGTGGTGTAGCTATAGTGTAGACAACTATTCTAACTATTCCAACTATTCTAACTGAGCTAGACTCAAAAACCTGGAGTAACTCAGCAAGTCAGGCAGCATCTCTGGAGAAAAGAAATAGGTCACATTTCAGGTTGAGGCCCTTCTTCAGACAGTCAATCTCCCCTCTCTCCTGACTCTCAGTCTGAAGAAGGGACTCGACCCGAAACGTCACCCATTCCTTTTCTCCAGAGATGCTGCCTGACTGCAGAGTTACTCCAGCATTTTGTGTCTACATTTGCATCTGCAGTTCCTTCCTACACATTCTAACTATCTGTTTTCCTCAGGTTTTGATGCTGACTGATGCCAGCTTTGGCTTTGAAATGGAGACATTTGAATTCCTCAACATCTGTCAGGTTCACGGTTTCCCGAAGATCATGGGTGTCCTCACCCACCTGGACTCCATAAAAAACAACAAGCAGTTGAAGAAGACCAAGAAAAGATTGAAGCATCGGTTCTGGACTGAGGTCTACCAGGTTAGAGCTAGCGAGGGAAGCTTGCATTACACCGACAGCTCTAATAGTCCCGATAATGCTGTGTCTGCATCTATTGCTCTGCTTTGTCAATGCTTGAACTGTAAGATAAGGCAAGCACCAGCATCACCGTCTGTATTTTCCAGGGTGCAAAGCTCTTCTACCTGTCGGGGATGGTCCACGGGCAGTATCAGAAGCAGGAGATCCACAACCTAGGCCGATTTATCTCAGTGATGAAGTTCCGCCCACTGGTCTGGCAAATGGCACATCCTTACATCTTGGCCGACAGGTAGGCACAAGTTGCTTGGCTTCCCTTACAAATCAGGGGAGAGCTGATGACCGTACAGCAGAGGAACTGTCAAAGTTGTGATGAGATACTTGATTTGTGATGAGAAGCAATGGCCGGCTGTTGTTGGGTTGGGAACAATTGGGGTCGGGTAACAAGGACAGGAATTGGGAAGAAGGGTCTCGACCTGAAACGTCACCCATTCCTTCTCTCCTGAGATGTTGCATGACCCTCTGAGTTACTCCAGCATTGTGTGCCTACCTACAGGAATTGGGAGGTGAGACTGGAGTAATGGAAGGACTTGCAGCTCCTTCCTTTCCACGTTAATTAAATTAGAATTTCTATGTGCCTTTGGATAGTTTCTCACTAGTTTTACGGCAATACTTCTGCATATTTTCTGAATACCTATTTGCTGCTTTGAACTGTACAAATTTGTTGCAGATAATTTTTCTTTCCAGATTTAATGCTGCAGCAAAAGAAGTGACTTAGAATTCAAACAAAGTGACGTGAGTGCAGGGGGAACTCAGAAACTGCATTGCGGGGCAAAGATGGGGGCAGGAAAGATCCTGCCAGTTGGATAGAAGAATAAGGCGGCACGGTGGCGCAGCGGTAGAGTTGCTGCCTTACAGCGAATGCAGCGCCGGAGACTCGGGTTCGATCCTGACTACAGGCGCCGTCTGTACGGAGTTTGTACGTTCTCCCCGTGACCTGCGTGGGTTTTCTCCGAGATCTTCGGTTTCCTCCCACACTCCAAAGACGTAGAGGTATGTAGGTTAATTGACTGGGCAAATGTAAAAATTGTCCCTAGTGTGTGTAGGATAGAGTTAATGTGCGGGGATCGCTGGGCGGCGCAAATTCACAATTCTGGAATTACAGACCAGTTAGCCTGACTTAGTGCGAACTGCGAACCTGAGTCTCCGGCGCTGCATTCGCTGTAAGGCAGCAGCGCCACCGTGCCACCCATGATCACAATGAATGGCGGTGCTGGGGCAAAGGGCCGAATGACCTTCTGCACCTATTTTCTATGTTTCTATGTTAGTCCTAGAATCTCCCACTAGTGGAAGTATCCTCTCCATATCCACTCTATCCAAGCCTTTCACTATTTGGCAAGTTTTAATGAGGTCCCCCCTCATCCTTCTAAACTCCAGCGAGTATAGGCATAGTGCCTTCAAATGCTGATAATGTAGAAGGTCTTGTCATCTCAATGCTGTTCTGTCCACCTGCACAGGCCTGCCAGACATCTCAAATATGCCAAAATATGACCGTTATGTAGAGAAAAAAAATCCAAATCAAGTGTAAAATTGTGTTGTTGGTATTTCAGAATGGAAGATATGACCAGCCTTGAGGATGTGCGGGTGAACCAGAAGTGTGACCGTAGGATAACAATGTATGGATACCTGCGTGGAACGTACCTCAAGGCCAACAGTCAGGTTCACGTACCCGGTAATGCACTGCTCCAAACAAGTACTATACATGGATTCAGTGGGGAACATAAGAGCCGTCAATATCTCACCTGGGAACACTGCAAACATTGTCCATGTATCGGTAGTGTAGGAAAATAACTGCAGATGCTGGTACAAATCGAAGGTATCACAAAATGCTGGAGTTTCTCAACAACTTTGCTCACTCTGCCTTAACCAAACTGATCTCCTGGTGACAGCACTTCAACTCCCCCTCCCACTCCCAGTCTGACCTTTCTGTCATGGGCCTCCTCCAGTGCCATAGTGAGGCCCACCGGAATTTGGAGGAACAGCACCTCATATTTCGCTTGGGCAGCTTGCAGCCCAGTGGTATGAACATTGACTTCTCTAACTTTAGATAGTTCCTCTGTCCCTCTCTTCCCCTCCCCTTCCCAGATCTCCCACTGTCTTCCTGTCTCCACCTATATCCTTCCTTTGTCCCGCCCCCCCTGACATCAGTCTGAAGAAAGGTCTCAACCCGAAACGTCACCCATTCCTTCTCTCCTGAGATGCTGCCTGACCTGCTGAGTTACTCCAGCATTTTGTGGTACCTTGTCCATGTATCAGGTGCGGTTCATCTGTGATCAGTGTAATGGGAGTAGGTCACTTGGCCCCATAGAGTCGTAGCGTTGTACAGCATGGAAGTAGGACGTTCGGGCCATCATCTTGTTGCTACCCATCAATACTAATCCTACTTGCTATATCCATCCATGACATACTTATTCAAGAGCCTGTCTATATGTCTCTTAAATGCTGTTACTGTTCCTGCCTCAACCACCTTCTTTCGTTGCTGATTCCAAGTTCCAGCTCCTCTTTCTGTGAAAACGCAGAGTATGGCTATCTACCCAATCTGTGCCTCTCGTAATGTTATATGCCTCGATCACCCTCAGTCTCCACTACAGGGAAACGTCAGCCTGTCTAATCTCTCGTTGTAACCCTAGCCCTCCAATCCAGCAACATCCTTGTGAATCTTTTCTGTCCCGTGTCTGCCTTAACCACATCCTTCCCATCGTGTTGTGACAGGAACTGTACATAATCCTCTAGTGTGAAATCACCGACGTTTTGCACAACTGCAACATGAAGTCTCAACTCAAACACTCGTGCCTCTGTTGATGAAGCCAAGAATGCCACATGATGGGAGCAAAAAACAGAGTGCTGGAAACTCAGCGGTTCAGGCAGCATCTGTGGAGGGAATGGGCAGGTGACGTTTCAGGTCGGGACCTTCTTCAGACTGAAGAACGTCGTCTGTCCTGTCCATTCCCTCCACAGATGCTGCCTGACCCGCTGAGTTCCTCCAGCACTTAGCTCTTTGCTCAAGATTTCAGCATCTGCGGTTTCTTGTGACGCTATACACACTCATCACCACCCTCGCTATGTTCCAATTTTCAGGGAACTGTGTTCTTGTACCTTAAAAACTGGGAAGTAATATTTGGCTGAATTGCCTGCTTTTTGTGGCAGTGTCGATGCAATGGGCAGGATGGCCTGCAGTGGTGTGAATGTCTATATAATGGTGGAACCTGCCCCAGTGCAGGAATGCAGCCATTATACCCGGGTGTGTGTGGGCACACAGGATGGCCTGCAGTGGTGTGAATGTCTATGTAATGGTGGAACCTGCCCCAGTGCAGCCAATATGCCCGGATGTGTGTGGGCAGCCACAAGCTGCTCCCACTATTTGTCCTTTTATACATGCTGCTTTAACCACTCTTCTGAACACAAAATTAGAGACTGTTAATACTGAATGGCAGCAATTAATTCCCTGAGTGGATATGAGCCGGAGGATGTTGGATTCTCTGAATTTGGATCTCAGGTTTTCCATGGGGAGATGGGATATTGTAGTGAGTCCAAAAACGAGCGTTATTATCAAAAGACTTTATTCTTGGTAAAAACCGTGACAAGGCGCAACGCACTTACTTTGGACACACACTACTTAACTACTAATATAATCTAATCTCATCTCTCCAGTTTGGCGCCAGACACAACTATAACTCGCGCTCCCGCACCACGTGACCCGATAGCCCAACCGAGGGTTCGAGAACCCCCCGCTAATCCGTATGTCCCTACAATAGGGCGGCACGGTAGCGCAGCGGTAGAGTTGCTGCTTTACAGCGAATGCAGCGCCGGAGACTCAGGATCGATCCTGACTACGGGTGCTGAAATTGTAAGGAGTTTGTACGTTCTCCCCGTGACCTGCGTGGGTTTTCTCCGAGATCTTCGGTTTCCTCCCACACTCCAAAGACGTACAGGTATGTAGGTTAATTGGCTGGGTAAATGTAAAAATTGTCCCTAGTGGGTGTAGGATAGTGTTAATGTACGGGGATCGCTGGGCGGCACGGACTTGGTGGGCCAAAAAGGCCTGTTTCCGGCTGTATATATATGATATGATATGATGATAATATAATGAAAAGGTGTTTTTCTCCTTTTTCCCCCTTTCCTCTCTTCCCATTAAACGTTTTGATGATTACTGTGGGTGTGCGGTCCCGGTACCTGTGAAACATGAGCATTTATATATTTTCTGTAGTTTTCCTTAAATGTTGGAAACCTTGTCAAATCTTAACAGCGGAGTTTGGTCTTTGATAACACAGTGCATATTATCCATTCTTCACATCGTCATAAAGATAGACACAAAATGCTGGTGTAACACAGCGGGACAGCTGACTAACATCGTCACTTAGATTCAAACATAAACACGATGTGTATGTGATCCGAAGGTTTAATTCTTTTGTATTCTAGGTGTTGGTGACTTCATGGTGAATACAGTCGACTTCCTTCCAGATCCCTGCCCCCTTCCAGAGCAGCTGAAGAAACGGTCGTTGAATGAGAAAGAAAGGACGATCTATGCCCCAATGTCCGGCGTCGGGGGGATTATTTATGATAAAGATGCCGTGTATATAGATTTGGGTGGAAGCCATGCACACAGAGATGAGGTATGGTGGTGTACTGTCACCGCTCGAGCTTCTTTCCCCTTTTTGCCAATGTTTTTTCTTCTGCGAAGCTGTCAGGCCTTCACTGCACAGCCCACGTGTTCCTGAGCTCGAGAGGTAGCGTCTGAGTCCACTCAGCAGTGGGGAACGTCGCAAGTGATCGCAGAATCATGGGTAGAAAAAAAGGAAAGACACAACATGCTGGAGTAGCTGAGCAGATCAAGGTAGCATCCCTGGTGAACATGGACAGGTGATGTTTCAGCTCCCCAGCCCAGGCATGCTGCCTGACCCTCTCAGCTACTCCAACATTTTGTAACTTTCCATTGAATCAGGCAATTTAATTTACAGGAGGAGGCCATTTGGCCCACTGTTTCTGTACTGGTTGGGGGGGAAAAGAGCTGCCTTCTTCCAAACTCATTCCACCTCCCAGCATGGACCAGATAGAAACATAGAAAATAGGTGCCGGATGAGGCCATTCGGCCCTTCGTGACAGCACCGCCATTCATTGTGATCATGGCTGATCATCCACAATCAGTAACCTGTGCCCAACCTCCCCCCCCCCCCCCATATCCCTTGATTCCACTAGCCCCCAGAGCTCTATCTAATTCTCTCTTAAATTCATCCAGTGATTTGGCCTCCACTGCCCTCTGTGGCAGAGAATTCCACAAATTCACAACTCTCTGGGTGAAAGGGTTCCTTCTCACCTCAGTTTTAAATGGCCTCCCCTTTATTCTAAGACTGTGGCCCCTGGTTCTGGACTCGTCCAACATTGGGAACATTTTTCCTGCATCTAGCTTGTCCAGTCCTTTTATAATTTTATATGTCTCTATAAGAACCCCTCACATCCTTCTAAACTCCAGTGAATATAAGCCTAGTCTTTTCAATCTTTCCTCATATGACAGTCCCCCCATCCCAGGGATCAATCTCGTGAACCTACGCTGCACAGCCTCAATTACAAGGGTGTTCTTCCTTAAATTAGGAGACCCAAAGGGTCTCGACCCGAAACGTCACCCATTCCTTCTGAGTTACTCCAGCATTTTGTGTCTACCTTCAATTTTAACCAGCATCTGCAGTTTTTTTCCTACTGATTAACCTTCTTTTGTGTTCAACAAATTAAATAAGGGACTATTACTCTTTTCTGTTTTCTGAAATGTGTCAACACTCTTTAATGACACAAAGGAGGCCATTTGGCCCACTGGTCCATGCTGGCCCCCCTCCAACCTACTGTCTGTCACAGGTGCCCATCAAATCCCTTTTAGGTTTCTTTGATACCAGCCTATAGTAAGAAACCTAGGACCATAGAAAATAGGTGCAGGAGTAGGCCATTCGGCCCTTCGAGCCAGCACCGCCATTCAATATGATCATGGCTGATCATCCAAATTCAGTACCCCTTTCCTGTTTTCTCCCCATATCCCTTGATTCCGTTAGCCCTAAGAGCTAAATCTAACTCTCTCATGAATACATCCTGTGAATCGGCCTCAACTGCCATCTGTGGCAGAGAATTCCACAGATTCACAACTCTCTGGGTGAAAAAGTTTTTCCTCATCTCAGTCCTAAATGGCCTACCCCTTATTCTTAAACTGTGACCTCTGGTTTCGTGACCCCCCCCCCCAACATCGGGAATATTTTTCTTGCATCGAGCCTGTCCAATCCCTTCATAATTTTATATAAGGGGCAGGTTACAGCAGTTAGTTAACCCAGCGCCGTCTTTGGGAGTGCATCAGGCCACCCTGAGGAGACCTGCGTGGTGGTGGTGAGTACAGGCAAGCTGGGCAGAGGTAGCGAGCACCCATGAGTGCAATCTTCCCTCCCTCACTTGAAGTGCCAGGGTGTAGCTGACACACTCCCTGTAGCCCCAGAATACTACCCGGTCTTTCTTTCGTGACGATGCAGTGGAGTATCTCGCGCCTGCAGTGACATCTATTACAACCTCTATCAGGAAGGGAGGGCTGGAGAAGTGGGGAGAGAAAACGGAGGGAGATGTCCAGTGGGGAGAGTGCTGGAGGAGAGACATAGGCTGGTTTTGTGGGGAAAGGAAGTGGGGGGGGGGGGGGGTGGTGGTAAGAGGAGAGAGCTCCCGAGGATCGTGGAGAGAGAGTGAGATAGAGAGAGAGAGTGGCTGGAGATGGAAGAGAGAGGGGACACTCTCCCTAGTCGCAACCACCTTTGTTCAGTCAGGCTGAGAACACAAAGCTGCACAGTGGCTTATTTTACCTGTGGTCCCACAGAGATCATCTTCTCTCATCTGCACCTTCTGACATCACCCAAGTCCTCAAAACGTCATATATGTCAGAGATGAATAAAATGCAAGATAGGAAACCCATGAAGGATGCAAATAAAAATAAATATCTATATTGTAAAATAACTAAATTCAATCATTTTTTACTCGTGTGGTGTCGATACAAAGTAATAAATCTGTCAAAGCACCACAAGCACCTCGATAAATTCCTTATGTGTGTGTTCTGCTTGGTTTCAGGAGGAGCAAAGGCCAACCCATGAGCTCATGCAGAGTCTCATTACAACACACAGCACCATTGATAACAAGATGGTTTCCAGCAAAGTCTCCCTCTTTATGGATTCCCATCCCTTGGGATATGAAGAATTGGAAGAAGACAGGTACAACAAGCCATGGATTCCATTTAAACCCATTTATCTTGCAGTTGGCGATTCACCATTCCCATACCCATGCAGAGTATTGTGTTCAGGTTTGATCACCATGTTATGTTGTCAAGCTGGAAAAGGCTCGGAGAATTACAAGGATGTTGCCTGGACTCGACCTGGATTCGAGGGCCTGAACTACAGGGAGAGATTGGGCAAGCTAGAACTCAATTCCTTGGAGCTCAGGAGAATGAGGGGCGATCTTATAGAGGTGTATAAGATCACAAGAGGATTAGATAAGGTAAATGCAGTCTTTTACCCAGAGTAGGGGAATCAAGAACCAGAGGACATAGGTTTAAGATGAGGGGGCGGGGGGGGAAGATTTAATAGGAATCTGAGGGCCGTCTTTTTCACACAAAGGGCGGTAGGTATATGGAACGAGCTGGCAGAAGAGTAGTTGAGGCAGGTACTATCACAACATTTAAGAAACAATTAGACAGGTACATAGAGAGGATAGGTTTTGGGGATATGGGCCAAATGCGGGCAGGTGGGACTAGTGTAGATGGACCATGTCGGTCGGCATGGTGAATTTGAGCGAAAGGGCCTGTTTCCATGCTGTATGACTATGATGTAAAGCTGGTGATGTTCTGGGCTATGATGTCTTTGTTCCTTGTATTATGTTATTGCACACATGGTGTCCTTCATCAAATGTAATCATCTGTTTCTGTGTTGTAGATAGGTGTAGGAAGGCCACAAAAAAACAACTTTCTTCTTGTCCACCCTATTCTTGCAACATGACGTTCTCTTTCAGAAAATATTTGAAGCTCCAGTTTCACATTCAGCCATACACCGTAGCATAGTTTTTAGTTTCACATTCAGCCTGGCCCATACACTGTAGTTTCACATTCAGCCTGGCCCATACACTGTAGCATAGTTTTTAGTTTCACATTCAGCCTTGCCCATACACTGTAGTTTCACATTCAGCCTGGCCCATACACTGTAGTTTCACATTCAGCCTGGCCCATACACTGTAGTTTCACATTCAGCCTGGCCCATACACTAGTTTCACATTCAGCCTGGCCCATACACCGTAGCATAGTTTTTAGTTTCACATTCAGCCTGGCCCATACACTGTAGTTTCACATTCAGCCTGGCCCATACACTGTAGCATAGTTTTTAGTCTCTCAGGTTGTACTGTGGTGATGAGGTTGTCCCTTTAAACAAAAAAAAACACTTTCAACTGGATTCTGAACCTTTTCATTTAGAAATATAGAAACTTAGAAAATACGTGCTTTAAGAGGCCATTCGGCCCTTCGAGCCAGCACCGCCATTCATTGTGATCATGGCTGATCATCCACAATCAGTAACCCGTGCCTGCCTTCCCCCCATATCCCTTGATTCCACTAGCCCCATGTCTAGTCTTTTCAATCTTTCCTCATATGACAGTCCCGCCATCCCAGAGATCAATCTCGTGAACCTACGCTGCACTGCCTCAATTATAAGGATGTCCTTCCTCAAATTAGGAGACCAAAACTGTACACAATACTTCAGATATGGTCTTACCAGGGCCATGTACAACTGCAGAAGGACCTCTTTACTCCTATCCTGAAATCCTCTCATTATCTGGGTGGGGACCCTGCGTCAGGGCTGAGAGGGCAGAGGGGAGATGATGTATAAAGGTGAGAGGATGAGGCAGGGGATGGTGGAACCAGGTGGTGAGCAGGATGAGGGGCAGGCGGAGCTGGGAGGGGGGACGGACTTTGAGTTGGGCAACGGCTGGGAGGTGATGAATAGAGACAGACAGAGAGAACAATGGGGGGGGTGGGGCAAGGTGGGGAGGGTGGAGGTAGAGTCAGGCTGGAAGGTGATGTGGAGAAGAGCCAAGAGGCTACAAGTGGTGGGATCTGCTGAGGGGTGGGTGATGGGCAGTGTTGGTGGGTGTATGGTGACACGGTAGCGCAGCGGTAGAGTTGCTGCTTTACAGCGAATGCAGCGCCGGAGACTCAGGTTCGATCCTGACTACGGGTGCTGCACTGTAAGGAGTTTGTACGTTCTCCCCGTGACCTGCGTGGGTTTTCTCCGAGATCTTCGGTTTCCTCCCACACTCCAAAGACGTACAGGTATGTAGGTTAATTGGCTGGGTAAATGTAAAAATTGTCCCTAGTGGGTGTAGGATAGTGTTAATGTGCGGGGATCACTGGGCGGCACGGACTTGGAGGGCCGAAAAGGCCTGTTTCCGGCTGTATATATGATATGATATGACACTGTCCTCTGGCATCAGCTCTGTTTCTCTCTCCAGTGGATGCTGTTTCATCTGTGGCTCTCCCCTGCACTTCTTGTTTGGGTTTCAGATTTCCAGCATCTTAGTTTAGTTTAGTTTAGAGATACAGAGGGGAAACAGGCCCTTCGGCCCACCGGGTCCGTGCCGCCCAGCGATCCCCGCACATTAACACTATCCTACACCCACTAGGGACAATTTTTACATTTACCCAGCCAATTAACCTACATACCTGTACGTCTTTGGAGTGTGGGAGAAAACCGAAAATCTTGGAGAAAACCCACGCAGGTCACGGGGAGAACGTACAAACTCCGTACAGACAGCACCCATAGTCGGGATCGAACCCGGGTCTCCAGCGCTGCATTCGCTGTAAGACTGCTGTGCCGCCCAATCTACAGTTATGTTTTGTTTAAATCTATGGAAGCAGGCCCATGCCAACCAAGGCGTCCCATCTCCATTTGTCCCACCTGTCCATGTTTGGCCCACATCCCGATCATGAAATCTACAGTTGTGTTTTGTTTAAATTCAGTTTATCCCCCATTCACATACGTTCCTGACCTCCTGGGCATTCCAATCATAGAACATAGACAGCACAGTACAGCACAGGAACTGGCCCTTCGGCCCACATTATCTGTGTCTAACACGATAAACTAATCGCCACAGTCACAGCACAGAAGTAGTTCATTTGGCCCATCAGGTCGATGCCAGCTTCAAGTAGAACGATCCCAACAATCCCATCCAACTCATTCTCTCAAATGCCTATTAATTCACCTTTAATGGATTTTTGTTTTCTACTTACCTACTGTAGGGATAATGATGCTGACAGCTTATTACCCTTCCAGCACCCCAGTGCCTAAATGATTCCGTTTAACTTGGCAGCACGTTTGGCACCTCCACTGTGGACAGCAGGGTCTGTTGCTGTGCTGCACTGTCCTACGTGGAAGGACATGAGGAAAATCTCCTTACCTCAGGCGGCTGGGCTGAGAATTGAAGCTGAGTCGCTGGAGACCTGAGACTGCAGATTAGTTCGTGTTAGCAGAATAGTAAGGCTGTTAAAGGCAGAACTCATGATTTGCTAATGAAAGTAATCAAAACAAGTAAATTAAATGATTCACTGCAAAAAGACAAAGTGCAGGAGTAACTTAACTAATCTCTGGAGAACATAGATAGGTGATGGTTCTGTTCTGAAGAAGGATTCTCAACCATCGCCTGACTTGCTGAGTTACTCCAGCACTTTGTCTTTTTTTCAAACCACCTGCACTTTCTTGTGTCTAAATGATTCACAGTATTTGCGTTGTTTAAAAATAAAACTACATTTTCCATATGAAAACCATGGCCATTTTGTAAACAGATACAACATGCCAGACGAGGAGAAGGTTCTGGATGCCGGGAGTGGGCGCGTACGTCGCAGGGCAGTGTTTGAAGAGGAGGGTGGTGAAGAAATGTCTGACAGTGACGACGAGGATGAGCATGAAAGCTGTGATGAAACGGAGAGTGAAGATGAGGAAGCAAGCAGCAGTCCAAAGCGGGCCCGAGGAAGGTGTCCTCCCCAGCTGCCCGAAGCTGTGCTGCTGGAGGGGACGTGCGCAGGAGCTGCCGAGGACAGGCCAGCATTTGCTGATGCTGACGACAGCCTGGAGTCGGAGGTGACCGATGGGTCCGATGGGGAAGAGGACTTCGCCAGTGACTCTGCAGAGAGCTCCTTGCATTCTGATAACCAAGAAACACAGGAGGAGAGTTCACACAGAGGTTTGCTCAGGACTCGAAGAGATGAGGGGCGAACAATGTCAGAGGCAGATACTTCCGATGAAGATGAAAGTCCCGAATTGGTTGTGCAAACGACCGGGGAAAACACGACGGGCCCAGAAGTGTCAGAAGGTGTGCTGAATCAGAGAATGGGTAACAGGGAAGAATCACTTAAAGATAATATTGAAGAAAAGACTGAGCTAGATGATGAGACACCAGGTATGTGGAATTATTTGGGGGCATTTTTGGTTAAGGTATTTCTCGGGACAGTATTATGGTTTGAATATTTTTTTTAAACCTAAGAATATTCATTTTTATCTTCCTCTCTCAGTAGCTGGATCTAGAATTGATATAAACCCTATTCCCACCTCATTCCCACCTCAAATGAACAACATCACCCATCTTGCCTCAGTCGTGCCTGAGCCATTTTGTTGCCCTTCTTCCCTTGACATTCTGGCCTTCCATCACAGTGAGGAGGGGACTGGAGGAGACTCACTGTGATGGATGTTTCTTTTTTTGTGTGTTTTGTGTTGGTTGGGGTTGTGTAATTTGCTTATTTTATTGCTCTTATTGTTGGACTGTGGGTGACGAAATCTCATCCCAACCTGCTCACTCTGCTGCCAGCTCCAAATCGTTATTAATCCTCTACACATCTTTTAGTTTTGTTTATTATTGTCAAGTGAACAGAGATACAGTGAAAAACTTGTTCTGCGTGCTATCCAATCAAATTATACTTGCCATGAATAGAATAGATCCTGTTGTGGAACTGCACGCAGGCAGTCGCCATGTCCTGGCACCTTTTTGCAACTTTGGGTTAAGTTCATTATTGTCACGTGTACTGAGGTACAGTGAAAAGTTTTGCTATCCAAACAGGTTGGATAATACAAAAATACATAAACACATTCAAGTCAAACTCAAGTACAATTGATATTACAAAGGGGGCGATGCAGAGTGCAGAATATAGTTCTCAGCATTGTAGTGCATCAGTTCCATAGATAAAGTCTAATGTACACAATAGGGTAGAGGTGAATCAGATAGTATTCTAGCTTATGGATAACTTCTCTGAAAACTCCAATCTTGGCTCAGGAAGCTCTACATTATTTTGTGTTTGCCCTCTAATGCCCGGTGCCCTGGCGGCACTGGGTGGGTGAAGTTGTGATTGGCCTGGCCCAGCACGATGCCATCGGCTCATTCCACCGCCGCTCCATGCAGCTGCCACAGGCTGTGCTCGATCCGCTTGCCCACCCTGCAGCTGTCGGGCCATCGCCAGCCCCACAACCTGTGCCCACTGGATGCCGCCCGTCTCCTCCAGCAGCTGCCCCTCCACGTCCCTACGCCGAGGCCACCGTGCCCCACTCCCCGGATCGAGGGAGTCGCTCGGCATAGCTGCCTACACCTGGAAGATGCCCGCTCCCCTTTCCCCACCACAGCCTCAATATTCCTCGTTAAACATCATCCCCTAATCATGCCAGCCTTGCCCGTCACCCTCACAGCTATATGCTGGTCTCTGTGCTCTAACTCCCTATCGTCACTCTGCAGGACCACATCCCTAGACCACAGCAAAGGTGCAAGGAATCAACTCATTTCAAATACAAACCCAAAGTCTTATTACTGCTTGTTGTGCTTTAGTTAATCCATTTTAAAACTGAAGGAAATGTTCACAAAGCAAGTCAAAAATACATTAAATATTTTTTTTAAAGAGCTGTTCAACGATTGTTAATAATTTAGGGTGCCCAGCTGTAGCACAACCGGTGGAATAGCTGCCTCTCAGGGTCAGAGATCCAGGTTCAATCCTGACCATGGGTGCTGTGTGTCTGTCTGCACATTCTCCGGATGCTCCGGTTTCCTCCCACATCCCAAAGAACGACAGGTTTTAGCTTAATTGGCCTCTGTAAATGACCACGTGTGTCGGGAGTGGATGAGAAAGTGGGATAACGGAGAACGAGTGTGGAGGGGTGATCGGTGGTCAGCATGGATTCAATGGGCCGCAGGGCCTGTTTCCATACTTTATCTCTAAGAATAAAATTAAAACAATAAAAGTTAAACACAAAAATCTTTCCTCGCCCTGTAACCTGCCATTGTTAATTTAATTAGTTTCTATCCCAAGGCTGAGCTTCCATGGGAATTGAGAGGTGATTGCCCACAGCAAGGCTGGAGTACCCCAGGCACTGGTCGCTGGTACTGGTAGATGGCTGGAGATCCGGTCTGCCAACCCCAGGGAGGCTGGCAATCACCAGGGAGGTCCAGCCGCTGATGAACCTGTTGCTGGCGCTACAACCTTCCAGCATTAACACCTTCTGTATATGTCGGAAGGAACTGCAGATGCTGG
This sequence comes from Rhinoraja longicauda, assembly GCF_053455715.1. Taxonomy (NCBI): domain Eukaryota; kingdom Metazoa; phylum Chordata; class Chondrichthyes; order Rajiformes; family Arhynchobatidae; genus Rhinoraja; species Rhinoraja longicauda. The sequence continues at coordinate 1,990,897 of NC_135987.1, read as the reverse complement.
TCAAAGCAGACAATGATGAAGGAAATGGAGAATGGTTCATTGTGAGCTGAGGGGAAGGTGACAATGAGGCTTACAAACAGTAAAATTAATCAGAAGGACAGTGAAACTAGTTGGAGAACTTGGGTGGGGACGGACGGAGAGGGAAACCAAGGGTTACTTGAAGTTAGAGAAATCAATATTCATACTGCTGGGTTGTGAGCTGCCCAAGCGCAATTGTCTGTTCTTCTGATTAATTTTACTGATTATAAGCCTCCTTGATACTATCCCCTCAGCTATCAATGAACCATTCTACATTTCCTTAACACCATCAGCTTTGATCTGTCGTTTTCACACCCTTCCATATCTCTAGTCTCCCTCTCCCCTGACTGTCTGAAGAAGGGTCTTGACCCAAAACGTCACCCATTCCTTCTCTCCAGAGATGCTGCCTGTCCCGCTGAGTTACACCAGCATTTTGTGCCTATCTTTGGGGTTAACACCTACAGAGGTTTGTGTTAACAAATATTATAGTGTGCTCTCTTTGCCCCCCTTCAGGTTTGTTGAAATGGAAGGAAGGGCTCGCGCAGCGAGCAGCTGACATCTTCGTTCAGCAGCAGTCAGCTCCAACCCTCCGGAAACTGGTCTATGGAACAGGTAATCCTGTAGGCTTCCTCATTAAAGACTTTGGTCTCGAACGAGGGGGCAACATTTTAACATTTGTAGAAGAGAAGAAATAGAAATGCAGCAAACAATGAGACAAAGGAGTCTGAAGGTGTTCCGACCCAAAACATCACCTATTCCTTTTCTCCAGCAATGCTGCCTGACCCACTGAGTTACTCCAGCTTTTTGTGGCTATATTAATGGAACATTAAGGCGTGTGGAATGGGCTGACAGCTAACTCTTTATTGCAATGCACTGCAGTCCTCTTACTTGGCTGCCTCTGCCGCTTAAATCACAGTATTTGTCCTCAATATTTATCCAGTTCACTCTTGAAGCAAGTTTAGAAACTTTGTTCATCAGAAGTGAGTTCAAAATTGTCACTACTTTTTGTCTATTCTCATACTTCCTCTGGTTCCTTTACCATCACCTTAATTCACTGCCCTGTTGTTCGTCAAATAATTGTAATTGTACAACAAATAAACATATACTAATCACAAATACAAATGTTCAGTAACGCTAGGTAACCAAATCATCATAGTGCAAACTGAAATATATTGTGCAACGTAAACAAAGTCCATAGTAGATCATTACCAAAGATACTAGATGAGCAAGATAGACCACTCGACCCTAAAAACCGTAGTACTTCACGGCGCCATTTTAGTAGGCAGAAACCTGCAGAAACATTTAAAAAGAAAAAGAACAAAAATCTGTGAGTTGATAGATGAGATATATTCTGCATTTTAATGGTATCATCACACATACTGTTCCTCCAAAACACTGATTACACTGCGAGAGGCAGAGCAAACGGCGGGTTTTGCCTACTAAAATGGCGGACGTTACGCTCCTTTGCGTTCTACACTTCAATATAGGCGATTTCAACGGAGTGGTCCATCTTGTTCCTCTAGTATCTTTAATCATTACTGAGGCAGGGTTGTGGTTCAGGTTGTGCAGTGATGGCTGTTAGGAAGAAGCTGTTCTTGAACCTGGAGGTTCTGAGGCTCCTGAACCTTCTTCCTGATGGTAGCAGCAAGAACAGAGCGTGGCCAGGGTGGCGTGGGTCTTTAGTGATATTCGCTGCCTTTTTGAAACGATGCTTCGTGTAGATCCTTTGATGAGAGGAGGTCAATGCCCGTGACGGACCAGAGAATGTCCTCCACTTTCTGCAGTCTCCTTCGTTCTTGGTGGATTGGATTCCTGATCCAGGCTGCGATTCAACCAGACAACATGCTCTGTACTGTCCACCTGCAGAAGTTCAATAGTCCTTACAATTTGTTCTCTCGATTCCCACAGTGGCATTAGATTGTGGCATTAGTCAGTCTCGACCCGAAACGTCACCAATTCCTTCTCTCCCGAGATGCTGCCTGACCCGTTGAGTTACTCCAACACTTTGTGTCTACCTGGCATTAGATATGTCTGATTCAGCCCCAGGGATTTATTTACCTTCATGCGCTTTAGGACATCCACCATCTCCTTGACTGTAATACAGACTATCCTCAAGACATCGCCATTACCTTTCCCACGTTTCTTAGCTTCCTGACTTTCTCCATGTGAAGCAGACGAGAAATATTCATAAGGTCATGTGATAGGAGCAGAATTAGGCTAATCGGCCCATCAAATCTACTCCACTATTCAGTCATGGCTGATCAATCTCTCTCCTAACCCCATTCTCATGCCTTCTCCCCATAATCCCTGACACCTGTACTTATCAAGAATCTAGGTGACCACTTTGGTTTCTAAGGGGCCCTATAATCTCTTTAGTTACTTTTTTTTCCCCTTTAATATGCATAATATTTCTTTGGGTTCTCCTTCATCGTATCTGTCGAGGTGCTTCCTGCCCCGCTTTTTGCCCTCTTGATTTTCTTGTGTATGTTGCTGAATCTGCCATTGAGGAACATATCCCATGGGGAGATCCTCGTAGTCGGCTGACCCAGGAGATTAAAATGAACGGGATTCACAATGACTTGGTCGTATGGGTCTGAAGAAGGGTCTCGACCCGATACATCACCCATTCCTTCTCTCCAGAGATGTTGCCTGTCCCGCTGAGTTACTCCAGCTTTTTGTGTCTATCTACGGTTTAAACCAGCATCTGCAATTCCTTCGTACACATTGGTCGTATGGATTCAGAACTGTTTTGCTCGTAGAAGACAGGGTTGTGGTTGAAGGACATTATTCTGGCTGGAGATCTGTGGCCAGTGGAGTTCCACAGGGATCTGCTGTTTGTGATAAATGTAAACAACTTGAACGTAATTGTAGATGGGTCAGTTAGTGCGCAGATTACTCGAGTTGTAATATGTGCGGAAGGCTGCCCAAGTACACAGTGGCATATACATCAACTACAGAAATGTTTGGAGAAATGGCAGATGGAGTTTAATCCAACTTTGGGTGGTCAAATTTTGTCCCTGTTATGACTGGGGGGAGGGGGAGCAGGAGCGGAGCTGCGGGTTATCGAGGAGACCCTAGTGAGGGTCTCATCTATAATGGAAGAGGGGAACCCCCATTCCTTAAAGATTGAGGACATCTCCGGTGACCTGGTCTGGAACACCTCATCTTGGGTATAGATGCAGCGTAGACAGAGGAATTGGGAGGAAGGGATAGAGTCTTTACAGGAAGCAGGGTGGGAGAAGTGCACTCTAGATAGCTGTGGGAGTCAGTGGGTATGTAAACGATGTCAGTCGATAGTCTGTCTCCTGTGATGGAGACGGTAGGACTGCCGTGATGTTCTCTTTAATGAATAAAGCAATCCCCCAGCTATGTTACTGTGCCTCTATCTCACTGTACTCTGAAACATTAAGCTGCCATGTTCACCCAGATGCCACATCACAGATGTTTTTTGTGTTGACCCCACTCCCTGGGTACAACCAAACTTGATCCCATGCAGGAATCTTTGACCCTACGTTGCTCTGCTGGTCGTGGGACCGCTGGTCGGCAGGGACTCAGTGGGCTGAAGGGCTTGTTTCCTCTCTGCATCTCTAAACTAAACTCTCTGTGTGAAAAAGTTGCCCCCATGTTCCTATTAAATTTTGCCTCTCATCAAAGTGCCAGGAGTAACATACTGTTCTAAACCCACGCTGGCGTTCAGATTTTGTTCGGTGAAGAATTAAAAATATGGAATCAATGTTGGTTGATGGAATTGGCGGACAGAATGCCATGACCTTTCTGAATAGTGGAGCAAGCAAGGGGCTGGCCTGCCCTTTCCCAGCCAGGGAGGGGCAGCTCGACACCAGCTCTACAAGATGAACCTTTTGTATCACTCGTCTTACTGTCTCCGACTACATTCTATCTCTGTCCCGCCCACTCCTCTGACATCAGTCTGAAGAAGGGTCTGGACCCGAAACGTCACCCATTCCTTCTCTCCAGAGATGCTGCCTGACCTGCTGAGTTACTCCAGCATTGTGTGTCTACCTTTTGTATCATTCCTTCAGTCAGTGAAGACAAAGAGGATAAGGAAGATGACGTATTTGGAGGCATCTTCCACGTTAGCAAGCTTAACAAAGTATCCAGAAGCCAAGACCACAGCCTGGATTCCACAATATTTCCCGTGAAGAACTTTCGTGACTGGGACTTGGAAGAGGTAAGACTGGATTGTGTCAGGGATTTACACTTATTCACCTGGTTTTGAATGTTGGTATTGTTCAGCATTCCTGTGTCCTAATCACCTTCATCATGCCACCCATAATACCACAAGCTGATAGTTGGACAGATCCTTGGAGGCCAGTTCAGTGAGGTGAAGATGCCAGTGTGGGGCTGACTGCAGATGATGTGGCCAACTCCATCTGCTGTGTGATCATCTCCATCCTTCTCAATATAGTGGACAGAAGACACAATAACCTTGTTTAGTTTAGTTTAGAGATGTAGCACGGAAACAGGCCCTTCAAGCCCACTGCCTGCACTGACCAGCCATCCCCGCACACTAAAGCTATCCCACACACACTCGGGATAATTTACAATTATACCAAGCTAATTAACCTACAAACCTGTACGGCTTTGGAGTGTGGGAGGAAACCAGAGCTCCCGGAGAAAACTCATGCAGATCACGAGGAGAATGTTCAAACTCCCTACAGACAGCACCCGTAGTCAGGATCTCTGGCGCTGTGAGGCAGCAACTCTACCGCTGCACCACTGTGCCGCCCCCAGGTTGAACGAAGCTGCCAAACAATCTGAAGCTTCAAAAGAGGAAAATAAAGACACGTCCGAAACATCTCCTTTGCTAACAGATAGCAGCAATGAAAACAAGATCATCTGAAAGATATTGGTACGAACAATTTAGCAGTTAAATAGTTCCATAATATGTCTCCGTCTTGCCTGTCCTGTTATATTGCCGTTTAACTGGTTCTACCTCAATCTCCCATGAGGTATCATCCCAAAGGCTATCCCTGCTCAGCTGGATCCAGATTTCCTGACAGTCCATTAGACAGAAGCCAAAAAGGGCACTGTTGCATGTGACCAGTGCTTTTTGTTTTATCGACAAGTTTCCATTTGTTTTTATCTTTATACTACCAAAGCCCACATTATCTTGGATTCTATTTGAATAAATGAATGATTATTTTATTATCACATGTGGCATGTCACGGTGAGATTCTTTGTTTTGCGTGCAAAAGAATGTAAAGAATCGCCACATATAGGGTGCTGACAAAATTACAAAGTATTCCATTTGGTGCCCAATGGCCCCCCTTTGTACTCGGCTCCCCCCCCCCCCCCCCGTGCCAGGCCCCCCTTTGTACTCGGCTCCCCCCCCCCACGCCGGGTCGCCCTTTGTACGCGCCCCCCCCCCCCCCGTGCCGGGTTCCCCCATGTTCTCTCGGCGGTGCGTCCGGCACTCACCGCGGGCATGTCCAACCCCAGGCTCCCTCCGCCAGCCCGTCCTCGACCACTGCCGGGTCCTCTTCTGATGGCAGCGCCCATCCCAAGTCTAGCTGTGGAATCCCGCCACCCGGCTTCTCAAGGCGGTGGCCTCCTGGTATTTAATCATGGACTCGTGTGATGAGCTTTCCTGGTCCCAGATTGTCCTGGCATTGAAAGATTGCCCCAACACAGTGAGGCCCAGAGTGCACATACCTCACTTTTGGAAACTATGTGTTCCAGTTGGCCAGCAGTAAGGCATCATAACAGCATGTTCTAGGAACAGAATTAGGCCATTCGGCCCATCAAGTCTAGTCCACCATTCAATCATGGCTGGTCTATATTTCCCTCTCAACCCAGTTCTCCTACCTTCTTCCTGAAACGTTTGACACCCATACTAATCAAAAACCTATCAATCTATTTTTTAACAATGCCCAATGATTTAGCCTCCTCAGCCATAATTGGCAATGAAATGCTGTTATAGTACCTTCCTCAACTACTTCTGGAAGTTCATTCCATATACCCATCACTCTCAATGTGAAATATTGCCCCCTCAGGTTTAGAGTCATGGAGTTATACAGCATGGAAACAGACCCTTCGGCCTGTTTCCCACACCCAACTATGCTAGTCCCACCTGCCTGTGTTTGGTCCATATCCCTCCAAACCTGTCCTATCCATGTACCTGTCTAACTGTTTCTTAAACATTGGTATAGTCCCTGCATCAGCTACCTCGTCAGGCAGGTTGTTCCATACACCCACCACCATTTGTGTGAAAATGTTTCCCTTCAGATCCCTATTAAATCTTTTACCCTTCACCTTAAACCTATGTCCTCTGGTCCTCGATTCACCTACTCTGGGCAAGAGTCTCTGTGCATCTACTCGATCTATTCCGCTCATGATTTTATACATCTCTAATAGATTACCCCTCATCCTCCTGTGCTCCAAGGAATAGAGACCCAGCCTACTCAACGTCTCCCTACAGCTCACACCCTCGAGTCCTGGCAACATCCTCATAAATCTCCGTACCCTTTCCAGCTTGACAACATCTTTCATATAACATGGTGCCCAGAACTGACCCCAATACTCTAAATGCGGTCTCACCAGCGTCTTATACAACTGCAACATGACCTCCCCACTTCTATACTCAACACTCTGACTGATGAAGGCCAATGTGCCAATAGCCTTTTTGACCTCCTGCTCTCCCTGCACCTCCACCTTCAAGGAGACCTGCACTCCTAGATCCCTCTGCTCTACCACACCCTCCCAGAGCCCTGCCATCCACTATGTAGAGTTGCTACTTTACAGCTGCAGAGAACAGGATTTGATCCTGACTACAAGTGCTGTGTCTAAGGAGTTTGTACGTTCTCTCTGTGACTGCAGGTTTGCTCCGGGTGCTCCGGTTTCCTCCCACACTCCAAAGACGCATGGGTTTGTTCGTTAATTGGCCACTGTAAATTATCCCTGGTGTGTGGGATAGAACTAGTGTATGCGTGATCGCTGGTCGGCGTGGACTTGGTGGGCTGAAGGGCCTGTTTCCACATTGTATCTTTAAAACAACATTCTCTCCCTCAGTGTCAGCATGGTGAAGGGGTTATTGTCCTCAGACTTCCAATGAAACACATCCTTTCCACATTTTCCCTGTTGATATCATGCTACTCAAGGGAAGATTTTCTTTCATTGTTATTTATTCTTTGTTTATACAGGTAAGGACTAGTGTCCAGGATTGTTTTGTGACTGGAAAATGGGATTTGGATGAGGATGCAGCGGCACTTCTTGAAGAAGATGGTAGGTGGCATTTAAAACAACCTGTTCACAAGAAATGGATAGTGTTGGTTCAGTGGGATTGAATTACTCTCTAATTGCCCCTTAATAGATTGGTTTACGGAGACTTTTCAGCTGACAGGCTGAAGGGAACTGGTGAAACTGAAACAATATACTGCAGATCGAGACAGCCTGTGATATAACGGTAATGCTGGAAACTCTCAGCTGGTCAGGCAGCATCTGTGCAGGGAGAGACAGAGTTAACATTTCGGGTTGAGGAGCCTTCATCAGAATCAAGGTTAGAAGTGAAATTGGCCTTAAAAATGGAGACACATGAAACTGCAGACTCTGGAATCTTGAGCAAAGCACCATGTGCCCGACCTGAAACATCTATCCATTTCCTTCCCAGATGCTGCCTGACCCGCTGAGTTCCTCCAGTATTTTGTGTTTTGCTATGTCTTAAAATTTTCATAGTGTCATAGAGCAAGGAAACAGGCCTTTCGGCCCAACATGCCCCATCTGCGGCACGGTAGCGCAGCAGTAGAGTTGCTGCTTTACAGCGAATGCAGCGCCGGAGACTCAGGTTCGATCCTGACTACGGGTGCTGCACTGTAAGGAGTTTGTACGTTCTCCCCGTGACCTGCGTGGGTTTTCTCCGAGATCTTCGGTTTCCTCCCACACTCCAAAGACGTACAGGTTTGTAGGTTAATTGGCTGGGTAAAATGTAAAAATTGTCCCTAGTGGGTGTAGCTTAGTGTTAATGTACGGGGATCGCTGGGCGGCGCGGACTTGGTGGGCCGAAACGGCCTGTTTCCGCGCTGTATATATATGATATATGATATGATATGATCTACACTAGCCCCACCTACCTGTGTTTGGTCCATATCCCTCCAATAGACAATAGACAATAGGTGCAGGAGTAGGCCATTCAGCCCTTCGAGCCAGCACCGCCATTCAATGCGATCATGGCTGATCACTCTCAATCAGTACCCCGTTCCTGCCTTCTCCCCATACCCCCTCACTCCGCTATCCTTAAGAGCTCTATCCAGCTCTCTCTTGAAAGCATCCAACGAACTGGCCTCCACTGCCTTCTGAGGCAGAGAATTCCACACCTTCACCACTCTCTGACTGAAAAAGTTCTTCCTCATCTCCGTTCTAAATGGCCTACCCCTTATTCTTAAACTGTGGCCCCTTGTTCTGGACTCGCCCAACATTGGGAACATGTTTCCTGCCTCTAATGTGTCCAATCCCCTAATTATCTTATATGTTTCAATAAGATCCCCCCTACAAGCCTAATTGCTCCAGCCTTTCAACATACGACAGTCCCGCCATTCCGGGAATTAACCTAGTGAATCTACGCTGCACGCCCTCAATAGCAAGAATATCCTTCCTCAAATTTGGAGACCAAAACTGCACACAGTACTCCAGGTGCGGTCTCACCAGGGCCCGGTACAACTGTAGAAGGACCTCTGCTCCTATACTCAACTCCTCTTGTTATGAAGGCCAACATTCCATTGGCTTTCTTCACTGCCTGCTGTACCTGCATGCTTCCTTTCAGTGACTGATGCACTAGGACACCCAGATCTCGTTGAACATCCCCTCTTCCTAACTTGACACCATTCAGATAATAATCTGCCTTTCTATTCTTACTTCCAAAGTGAATAAACTCACACTTATCTACATTAAACTGCATCTGCCATGCCCACTCACACAACCTGTCCATGTCACCCTGCAGCCTTATTGCATCTTCCACACAATTCACACTACCCCCCAGTTTAGTATCATCTGCAAATTTGCTAATGGTACTTTTAATCCCTTCATCTAAGTCATGTTTAATCCCTTAAACATTGCGATAGTCCCTGCCTCAATTACCTCCTCTGGCAGCTCATTCCATATGCCCACCACTCTTTGTGTAAAAAAAGTTACCCCACTGGTTTCCATTAAATCTTAACCTCAGCTTAAAGTTATGCCCTCTGATTCTCGATTCCCCTACTCTGGGCAAAATACCCTGTGCATCTACCAGCATCTGCAGTTATTTTCCAACACTACTGTGCATCTAACCGATCTATACCTCTCATAATTTTGTACACTGTGTCTCAAGTATGAAAGGGTGCAGCTTATGAAGGAGGGTGCATTTTCTTGGACCTGATGCCCTCGGCATGCCAGCTAGTAACAATGCCAGTGTCATCATGCAGGGCACTAACACCTCCAGCAGTAAGCCCCTTGTTACTGGCTCACGACACTGGGGAGGCCATGTGCTCCTACACTAGACACTGGGAAACAGGTGCCCTTTTCCAAGCTTTCACCAGCACAGGTTGCCCTAAACGCACAGTCTTTTGCCCAGAGTAGGGGAATTGAGAACGAGAGGCCATACGTTTAAGGTGAGGGGGAAAGATTTAATAGGAATCTGAGGGGTAACTTTGGCAACGAAGGAGAAAATCAAGGTGTTCTGAAAAGCTCTTTGATGTATTGAAATATTCCTACTGAATTGTAATCTATGGCCCATAGAGTTATACGGCCTTTCACACAACTCTTCCATGTGGACCAAAATCCCCCATCGAAGCTAGTCCTATTTCCCAGCATTTTGCCAATACCCCTCTAAACCTTTCCTTTCCAATGATCTTTCCAAAAGTCTTTTAAACGTAGTAACTGGACCAGCCTCTCCCAGTTCCAGCGGCTGCTTGTTCCATACAGCCACCACACTGTGTGTGAAACAGCTTGCCTGCTGGCAGTGGGGGAGCAGCATTCACAATGGTGCTGTGGGCCCTGAGCCCCTGCACTGGGAGGATACGCAGGCCTGGCGTCTGCGGGGAAGGAGAACGCCATTTCATGATTTGTAGTTTAGAGAGACAGAGCAGAAACAGGCTCTTCGGCCCACCGAGTCTGCACCGACCAGCGATCCCTGCACACTAACACTACCCTGCACATACGAAGGGCCATTTTTAAAACACATTTATACCAAGCCAATTAACTTACAAACTTGTATGTCTTTGGAGTGTGGGAGGGAACTGAAGATTTTGGAGAAAACCCACACAGATCACGGGGAGAACGTACAAACTCCGTACAGACAGCACCCGTAGTCGGGATCGAACCCGGGCACCTGGCGCTGTGAGGCAGCAACTCTACCGCTGTGCCACCCAGATGGTTGATCTATCAACCTCCCACACTATCAATCACGTCCCACTCCATATCACCTCACAGCACACGGTAAATGAGCCATCTTCAATTCAGAGGTGGTAGCGAAAGAGCAGGGGGAGGAGAAAGGTTTGGGAGGAGCATCTGAGACAAGTTTAGCTGTGTTGCATTTTCTGGATTGTACACACACTAGACATAGTACCATTGGTGAAGGAAGTAAATGTCAAAGTTGTAAAGGAGTTGTCAGCTGCATGTAGCTTCATCATCCAACATAAAACATTACAGTAACACTGGCCCTTCGGCCCACAATGCCTGTGCTAAACAGGACGCCAGGTTAAACTAGAAATAAGGAACTGCAGATGCTAGTTTACCAAGGAAAGGCACAAAATGCTGGAGTAACTCAGTGGGTCAGACGGCATCCCCAGAGAACATGTTGCTGCCTGGTCCGCTGAGTTACTCCAGCATTTTGTGTCTTTGCCAGATCAAACTAATCTACTTTGCCTGACATCATCCATATCTCTCTATTCTCTGCAAATCCATGTGTCTGTCTAAAAGCTCCTTAAATGCCACATTGTATCTGCTTCCACTACCACCTGTTCCAGGCACCTGCTACTCTCTGTGTACAAACAGACGGAATTTGGCTGCTCATCTTCCCTAAATGTTGGCCCTCTCACCTAAAGCGATGTCTTCTGGTCCCCAACACCCCCATCCTGGGAGAAACGTTCTGACCATCATGGATGGTTTGGGGTGTTTTTGGAACTGCACTCATGCAGGCAAGTGGAGAAAGGTGTTTTTACATGTGTAGGAGAAAAACTGCAGATGCTGGTTTAAATCGAAGGTGGACACAAAATGCTGGAGTAACTCAGCAGGTCAGGCAGCATCTCAGGAGAGAAGCAATGGGTGACGTTTCGGGTCGAGACCCTTCTTCAGATTGATGTTAGGCGGGACCCGCCACCTCCCTGACATCAATCTGAAGAAGGGTCTCGACCCGAAACATCACCCATTCCTTCTCTCCCGAGATGCTGCCTGACCCGCTGAGTTACTCCAGCATTGTGTGTCCACTAGGTGTTTTCACCATTTTGATATCAAGTCCACCACTCTGTTGCCGGATCAACAGAGGTCACGAGCTTGAGGCGCCAACACACTGGCTCGCCAAGTCGGCAATGGGAATGGATCTGCAGATGCACAGCCCCGGCCACAGGCTGCAAATTTGACCTGGCGATTGGCCGTGGAAGTTGGCTTTGAGAACGGATCTGCCAGAGTCCCACAGCCCCGGCAGCAGCGGGCAAATTCCACCTGCCAATTGGCACAAAGTCCTGATGAGGTTGAGATCGGCCTCCTCACCTGGCCCAGGCACCACATTTTCAGGGGGACTTCCGAGGAGGGGATTTTGTCCGGATTAAAGGGGGAGGCTGGACCACCAGTTGCCTGGTAAATCGGTGGCGGACCTGTAGTTGATGGGAACGCTTTTGGGAGACACTATGAACAAAATCTTCTCGGACGGGTATCTGTGGATTGGTGAGGAATTGGCGTGCAGATTTTGCCACGACTGTTCTCTCACCACGTGCTCAGTCAGTGGTGGCTGCCCTTCATGGTGCTGTTGCCTGATTGGGAAACTCAATCAGTGGTGATCCCAACCTGCCACTGATGGTGGCGCTCTTGCACTGCTCAGCCCAGAGTAGAATTGGTGCCATTGTCTCATCAGAGTCTCGGCCTAATGGTGTGAGGATGAAATGGAGCCACATCCCTCGGTCTTTGAGAATATGAGGAGAACTGTGCGGTGTGGCCTCTCTTGTGTGGAGTGTGTTGTTGAGCTGCAGTTGTCTACTCCAAACCGGCCTGGATGAATATAAAAGAGAGTTAGATAGAGCTCTAGGGGCTAGTGAAATCCTGCACCTATTTTCTGTCTTTCTATGTCCCAGTTGTTCTTTGCATTGTTCAGGATTCTTGTTTCCAGACAATCCGCGATTGGAATGGCAGATGGGATTGAACAAGTCATTGGTCAGACTGCACGGTGTGTTGTGTGCAGTTCTGGTCACCATCCTATGGGAAGGATGGGATTAAGCTAGAAAAGATGCTGAAAAGATTAACAAGGATGTTGCCAGGACTGGAGGGCTTGAGTTAGAAGAGGTTTGGAAAGTTCGCCTGTTTTCCCTGGAACGGAAGAGGTTGAGAGATTTACAAAATCATGAGGCATCGGCAGGATGGATTTTCACTATTTTAGTCTGGGTGTCTGTACGAGAGGGCGTGGGCTTTAGGTGAGATTGGAAGATTTAAAACAGACCTGAGAATAAGTTTGTCAACACACAGTGTGGTGGGTACAATTACAATCTTTAAAAGACATTTGGACCGGCGCATGGACAGAAAGATGTTTGGCAGATGTGAACCAAATGTAGACAAACGGGATTACTTCAGTGAGCACCTTGAACCAGTTGAAGGTAGACACAAAATGCTGGAGTAACTCAGCGAATCAAGCAACATCTCCTGAGATGCTGTCTGACCCGCTGAGTTACTCCAGCATTTTGTGGCTACCTTCAATTTGAACCAGCATTTGCAGTTATTTTCCTACACACCTTGATCCAGTTTGCAAGTTGTGCCAAAGGGCCTGTCTCTGTGCTGTGTTACTGACTCTATACCTCATTGAAGGACTGCATTGAGCCAAGATGGATTTTAGTCATAACCCAGCAACTTCATAACCACTGGATTTTTATTTAAGATTATTTGTCTGAATTTAAAGTTCCCAGGTGCCCTGCTAGTATTTGAAAATATCTCCTGATTATTAGCAATCTCGTAAAGTAATAAAGTTGCCGTCTCTTATACGTTGCATGTTTTCACACCTTCCATTTGTTTCCAGATTCTGTATATGGAGCGTTTGAGGATCTGGAGACGGGAGAGGTCCATGAGGGGCAACACGATGCAGTAAAGCAAAGCCAGGAGGTCAGGCTTTATGTAAACCCTTTAAATGATTAAGATTCATCTTTTGAACAATGAAAATTGGTATGGGTACATACACTGTTTTATTGTACCCTTGACAATCAATGCATCTTCGGCTTGTAGTCATGCTGGTTTACCAGGATATCATATGATGGAGCTGGACAGGGGGCAGAGGAGATTCACCAGGATGTTTCAGGTGTCAGGGGTTATGGGGAGAGGCAGGAGAATGGGGTTAGGAGGGAGAGATAGATCAGCCATGATTGAATGGCAGAGTAGACTTAATGGACTGAATGGCCTAATTCTGCTCCTATCACGTTTGATCTTATTTTTCCTGGGATGGAGAGACTAGAGGCGAGGTCTGTTCTCCATGGAGTAGAAGAGGTTAAGAGGTTAGAAACAAAGAACTGCAGATGCTGGGTAATATGCAAAAGGACCCAAAGTGCTGAAGTAATTCATATCTTTCCTTTGTCCCGCCCCCCTGACATCAGTCTGAAGAAGGGTCTCGACCCGAAACGTCACCCATTCCTTCTCTCCTGAGATGTTGCCAGACCCGCTGAGTTACTCCAGCATTTTGTGAAATAAATACCTTTGATTTGTACCAGCATCTGCAGTTATTTTCTTACACAAAGATTCAGAATGTCTACACAAAGATTCAGAATGTCTACGAGATTCAGACTGCCAGGGCCCCATAATTTTATATTCTTCTATCAAAAATCCCCTCAAACTCCGACATTCCAGAGAAAACAATTTTTCTATTCGACCTCTCCCTGGAGCTGAAACCTTTCTAATCCAGACAGCATTCTGGTAAACCTCTGCACCCTCTCCAAAGCCTCCACATCTCTCCTGTAATGGGGGGACCAGAACTCATGCGCTGAATCACATTTGAAAGGCATAACTGAGAAACATATACATGTATTCATCCAATTAATGGAAGTAAAATTTGGAAGTAGCATGTTTGGTATTAAACATGTAACGACAAAGACTATTTTTCACCAATAATACAATGGAATAGAAACACTCAGCAAGTCATACAGCATCTATGAAGATAGAAACAGAATTAGCATTACAGATCAGTATCCTTTAAGCCGGTCTCGGGCCAGAATTATTTACACTGTTCAGGATTCTCGTTGCTATGGGGTAAATGTTGACTTCTGCTTAAGGTACGCCAACTTTAGTCATGTAAGGAGTTGATGTTGGAGTCTTGAACCTATGTCCCAGGGACCACGAGAACCTCAAACACCAGGCTTGCTGGTGGGAAAGGCAGAAATTGAAACTCTTATACATATAAATATTAGTTTTAAAACTGAATCTAAAATTCTGTGTCACACCAGGAAAAGGATATGTCAGATGACGAAGACAACAACGATCCAAGAAGCCAAAAGGAGGAGGAAGAACAAAGCAGGCGTTTGGCGAAGAAGCGGAAATTGAAGGAAATGTTTGACCTAGAGTATGACGATGGGGAAAGCACTTACTTCAGTGATCTGAAGGATGAAATGCAGAAGCAAGCACAGGTACAAATACATATCCAGATTTCAATTCTGCACCGGCTCTAATATGGCAAGTTAGGAATCAAACAATCAACTTCATGCTAGCGCAGTGGTCGAGTTGCTGCCTTTCAGCGCCAGAGGCCCTGGTTCAATCCTGACTACAGATGCTCTCTGTAAGGAGTTTGTACATTCTTCCTGTGACCTGTGTGGGTTTTCTCCAGGTGCTCCAGCCACGGTGGCACAGTGGTGGAGTTGCTCCCTTACAGTGAATGCAGCGCCGGAGACCGGGTTCCATCCTGACTACGGGCGCTGTCTGTATGGAGTTTGTACGTTCTCCCCGTGACCTGCGTGGGGTTTTCCCCAAGAACTTCGGTTTCCTCCCACACTCCAAAGATGTGCAGGCTTGTAGGTTAATTGGCTTAGTAAATGTAAAAATTGTCCCTAGTGGGTGTAGGATAGTGTTAATGTGCGAGGATCACTAGTCACCGCAGACCCGGTGGGCCGAAGGGCCTGTTTCTGCGCTGTATCTCGAAACTCGTACAGGTTTGTAGGTTAATTGGCTTCGGTAAAAATTGCGCATTGTCCCAAGCATGTAGGATTGTGCTAGTGTACAGGAATCGCTGGGCGGCGCTGACTGACTTGGTGGGCCGAAGGGCTTGTTTGCACACTGTATATCTCAACTAAATAAATCATATCAAGTCTTTTGGAATGCCTGATTGGTGTAGCTACTCTTTCGCTTGCTGTTCGAGTTTGATTGTTTTCATTACCCTGCCTCTTATTTAAAGGTTGGATTTTTGATTAGTTTCCTGATCATTGAGCTGTGGTTCGTGTACAATGTGCATTGTAGATTAATTGCTGTTTGCTACTACATTGAATGCAGTGCTGTAATAAGTTGGTAAGAATGTTGTAGCTTCCACATACCACAGGACAGACACTCCTTGACTTACGCAGTAGGTGGCTCGTATCAACAATCCTGCACTCATTCCCTACTGCCATCACAGCAGTTTGTAATTTCCACAACACATGCCATCATTCAAGTTTACATGGGAAACAAGTGGCCATGGTGGTGGTGCTTAACTAGAAGGGGAGTTTAATTGATTAGTACGGGTCAGGAGTTATGGGGAGAAGGCAGGAGAATGGCCTCATTCTGCTCCTATCACTTGTGAACTTAAGGCCGCACGCAGACAATGCCCCAACAGCGGGAGTTGGTGATTCTGACGTACGTGACATCCGACTTGTGTGAGGGTTCACAGAATGTGATCCTCACGTCAGTCAGTGAGTGCCTGTCATCCCTGCACTATCCAGCGTCTTGTTGCTGCTTCACCTGATTCATTTTCCTCCCAAAGCTGAATCGGGCGGAGTTTGATGACCAGACTGACGAGAGCCGGGTTCAGTACGAAGGCTTCAGACCTGGAATGTACGTGCGAGTTGAGATCGAGAACGTACCCTTTGAATTCATCACAAACTTCGACTGCCATTATCCGTTAATTCTCGGCGGCTTGGGAAGCAGCGAAGGAAACATTGGATATCTGCAGGTAACACTCACCATTATTACTGGCAGTAAATGTACACTGGGGAAGAAACTCCGAGGTGATGAGTAAGTGCGTTATTAAACGAGTTGAAGGTAGACACAAAATGCTGGAGTAACTCAGCGGGTCAGGCAACATCTTGGGAGAGAAGGAATGGGTAACGTTTCGGGTCGAGACCCTTCTTCAGACTGAGAGTCAGGGGAAAGGGAAACGAGAGCTGTGGGCTAGGTGAAAACGAGCTACAAACAGACACAAATAGAGTAACTCAGCGGGACAGGCAGCATCTCTAGAGAGAAGGAATGGGTGACATTTTGGGTCGAGACCCTTCTTCAGACAATGAAACTCACCAGGACGACAGTGGAACTAGTACAATGCCTCGGCTGGGGGAAGGGCAGAGAGATGGATGCAAGGCTTACTTGAAATTGGAGAAATCAATATTCATATCGCTGGGTTGTAAACTGGGTTATCAATCTCTGCTTTAACAATAGAAGGTAGACACAAAATGCTGAAGTAACTCAGCGGGTCAGGCAGCATCTCTGGGGAGAAAGAATGGGTGATGTTTCAGGTCGAGACCCTTCTTCAGACTGATGTCAGGGGAGGGGGCGGGACAAAGATAGAATGTAGTCAGAGACAGTAAGACTGGTGGGAGAACTGGGACGAGGGAGGGGATAGGGAGGGAAAGCAAGTGCTGTTTGAAGTTAGTGAAATCAATGTTCATACCTCTGGGGTGTAAAGTACCCAAGCGAAACATCAGGTGCTCAGCACTTCAACTCCCCCTCCCTTTCCCAATCTGACCTTTCTGTCCTGGGCCTCCTCCATTGTCAGAGTGAGGCCCAGCACAAATTGGAGGAACAGCACCTCATATTTCACAACTGCGATGGTTTGTTTCTACTACTGAAAAAAATGATAATACCTTACTAAATTACAGCGGACAATCGTCAATAACGAGCACCATTGGGCACCCCTATGGTCTGTTATAACGAGCGTTTACTATATTTTAAATATACATCCCAAAGCGTTCTTTCTCCCTACATTAAGTTTAACCTCAGCAGGAGCAGAGTGTAGAGATGATGTGGCTGAACCAGCCCAGCACACAGAGTTCTGTTGCTTCCTGAGCATGTTTCATGACGTACCTTGTTTCCTTCGGACCAGATGCGTTTGAAGAAGCATCGATGGCACAAGAAGATTCTGAAGACCAGGGACCCACTGATCTTCTCCCTTGGCTGGAGGCGCTTTCAGACCATCCCACTGTATCACATCGAGGACCACAACGGACGCCACAGACTGCTGAAGTACACACCCGAGCACATGCACTGCACTGCCACTATCTGGGGTAAGGAACTCAACAGAGGAGGACAAAGGGGGGGAAAGAGCATGAAAGAAAGTTTGTTGGGAATATAAAAACTAACTCTAAAAGCTTCTTTAGATATGTAAAAAGGAAAAGATTAGTGAGGACAAATGCAGGTCCCTTACAATCAGAGACAGGTGAATTTATAATGGGAAGCAAAGAAATGGCAGAACAGTTAAACGAGTACCTTGGTTCTGTCTTCACAAGGAAGATACAAACAATCTCCCAGAAATATTAGAGGACTGAGGATCTAGTGGGAGGGAGGAACTGCATTTCACATTAGTCAGGAAATGGTGTTAGGTAAACTGTTGGGAGTGAAGGCAGATAAATCCCCAGGGCCTGATGGTCTGCATCCCAGAGTACTCAAGGAGGTGGCCCTAGAAATCGTGGATAATTGGTGATCATTTTCCAATGTTCTCTCGACTCTGGATCAGTTCCTGTGGACTGGAGGGTAGCCAATGTAACCCCACTTTTTAAGAAAGGAGAGAGAGAGAAGACAGTGAATTATAGTTAGCCTAACATCGGTAGTGGGGAAGATGCTGGAGTTGATTGTTAAAGATGTTATAGCAGCGCATTGGAAAGCAGCGATGGGATCGGTCAAAGTCAGCATAGATTTATAATGGGGAAATCACGCTTGACTAAACTTCTGGAATTTTTTGAGGATGTACCAAGTAGAATGGATAAGGGAGAGCCAGTGGATGTGGTGTATCTGGACTTTCAAAAAGCCTTTGACATGGTCCCACACAAGAGATTAGTGTGCAAAATTAGAGCACATGGTATTGGGGGTAGGGTATTGACATGGATAGAGAACTGGTTGGCAGACAGGAAGCAAAGAGTAGGAATTAACGGGTCCTTTTCAGAATGGCAGGCAGTGACTAGTGGGGTGCTGCAAGGCTCGGTGCTGGGACCCCAGTTATTTACTATATATATTAATGATTTAGACAAGGGAATTAAATGTGACATCTCCAAGTTTGCGGATGACACAAAGCTGGGTGGCAGTGTGAGCTGCGAGGAGGATGCTATGAGGCTGCAGGGTGACTTGGATAGGTTGGGTGAGTGGGCAGATGCATGGCAGATGCAGTATAATGTGGATCAATGTGAGGTTATCCACTTTGGTGGCAGGAACAAGAAGGCAGATTATTATCTGAATCATGTTAGATTAGGAAAAGGGGAGGTGCAACGAGACCTGGGTGTGCTTGTACATCAGTCACTGAAAGTAAGCGTGCAGGTACAGCAGGCAGTGAAGAAAGCATGTTGGCCTTCATTGCGAGAGGATTTGAGTTTAGGAGCAAGGAGGTCCTACTGCAGTTGTACAGGGCCCTGGTGAGACCGCACCTGGAGTATTATGTGCAATTTTGGTTGCCTAATTTGAGGAAGGACATTCTCGCTATTGAGGGAGTATCGCGTAGGTTCACCAGGTTAATTCCCGGGATGGCGGGACTGCCACATGATGAAAGACTGGGCTTGTATTCACTGGAATTTAGAAGATTGAGAGGGGATCCTATAGAAATATATAAAATTCTTAAAGGATTGGACAGGCAAGATGCAGGAAAAAAATTCCCGATGTTGGGGGAGTCCAGAACCAGGGGTCACAGTTTAAGAATATGGGGTAGGCCATTTAGGATTGAGATGAGGAAAAACGTCTTCACCCAGAGAGTTGTGAATCTGTGGAATTCTCTACCACAGAAGGCAGTAGAGGCCAATTCACTGGATGTTTTCAAAAGAGAGTTAGATTTAGCTCTTAGGGTTAAAGGAATCAAGGGACATGGGGGAGAAAGCCGTGATCATATTGAATGGTTCGAAGCCGTGATCATATTGAATGATAGCTGGCTCGAAGTGCCGAAATGCTTACTCCTATTTTTTTATTTCAAAGGGACTTTTATGGTAAAGTGATTGCTGTAGTCTATAAGCAGCCTCATCAACATGCTGTACAATTGCAACAAAACCTCCCAATTTGTAAAGGGCAACTCCTTTCCAATGAAGGGCAAAATGCAGTTTGCCTTCTTATCTTCAGACCAATCTCCAACCTACCCTTTCTGTCCAAAGTTTTGGAACGTGCTGTAGCTTCCCAACTCAAATACCACCTCTCTACCAATAACCTGTATGAAACTTTCCAATCCGGATTCCGCTCAAACCACTGTACTGAAACTGCGCTCCTCAAAATCACAAACGACATTCTCCTCTCCTCCGACGCTGGCAACCTCAACATCCTCATCCTACTTGACCTCAGCGCCGCCTTTGACACCATAAATCACTCCATTCTCCTCACCCGACTTGAAATCTCCCTTAACATCACCGGCACCGCCCTATCCTGGTTCAAATCTTACCTCTCTGACAGACACCAGTTCATCTCCATTAACAACTGTAAATCCCCCACCGCTCCCCTCCCCCAAGGTGTCCCCCAAGGCTCAGTCCTTGGCCCCCTCCTCTTCATCCTCTACCTGTTCCCCCTTGGTCAATTAATCCGCCGTCATGGTCTCAACTTCCACTGCTTCGCCGATGATATCCAGCTCCTCATCTCCACCAAGTCAATCTCCCCCACCACACACTCTACACTGACAAACTGCATCACTGAAATAAAATCTTGGCTTCAATCAAACTTCCTCAAACTCAATTGCAACAAATCTGAAATCATCATCATTGGTCCAAAAACGCTCACCAAATCCACCCAAAACTTCATCCTCAACATTGATGGTCTCCCAGTATCCACCTCACCTCACATCCGGAATCTTGGAATCATCCTTGATCAAACCCTCTCCTTCGACAAACACATCAAACACATCACAAAGACAGCCTTCTTCCACCTCAAAAACATTGCCCGTCTCCGTCCATCCCTCTCCTCCACAGCTGCAGAAACCCTCATCCACGCCTTCATCACCTCCCGTCTGGACTACTGCAACAGCCTCCTCTATGGCGCACCCTCAAAAATCATCAATAAACTTCAATACATTCAAAACTCCGCTGCCCGTCTACTCACACACACCTCGATCCGTGACCATATCACCCCCGTCCTTTATAAACTCCACTGGCTCCCCATCCCCCAGAGAATCCAGTACAAAATCCTCCTCATAACCTACAAAGCCCTCCATAACCTGGCCCCATCCTACCTGACCGACCTCCTCCACAGGCACACTCCCACCTGCACCCTCCGCTCTGCCGCTGCCAATCTCCTATCCCCCCACATCCGGACCAAACTCAGATCCTGGGGGGACAGGGCTTTCTCCATCGCTGCTCCCACCCTATGGAACTCACTACCCCAAACCGTTAGAGACTCCTCCACACTCACCACATTCAAAACATCGCTGAAGTCTCACCTGTTCAGTACTGCCTTCAACCACTGAAGGTCACCTCACCTTCTGTCTCCTTTCTCTGTTCATTTATTTATTTACTTATTTATCTATTTATTCATTTCCCTATGTTCTCAAAATCTCTGTAAAGCGTCTTTGAGTATATGAAAAGCGCTATATAAATAAAATGCATTATTATTATTATTATTATTATCTTGGGCAGCACTGTGGCACAGCTGGTAGACTTGTTGCCTCACAGCATCAGAGACCCAGGTTTGATCCTGACCTCGGGAGTTACTGGTGCTGTCTGTGATGAGTTTGCACGCTTTCCCTGTCACCATGTGGGTTTCCGTTGGGGGCTCCAGTTTCCTCCCACATCCCAAAGACTTGCTGGTTTGTAGGTTAATTGGCCTCCGTAAATTGGTGCTGGTGTGTTGGGAGTGGATGAGGAAGTAGGTTGACATAGAACTAATGAAAACTGGTGATCGATGGTCGTGTGGACAAATTAACAAGAATTTGGACAAATTATCAAACATGACTTGCCTTTAAAATTTACTAATGTTGACCTGATTTAATTTCATTCAGCTTTCCCAAGTGATTAGCTATTTTAGGTTTGATTATTGACTGTGACATCTTGTCATTAATCCGTTTAATTGCTCACTGGTCCCCTGCCTTTCTCCTTTCATGAACAAGGGACTTGCATTAACTGTTTCCCAATTTTGTGGCACTGTGCTGGAGTTTCTCCTTCCATCCTCTGTTCCCATGCTCCCTACTCTACAACAGTCCCCACTTGAATGCATTGTTTAGCAAGTGGTTTCACGAGCAGCACATGAAGGGACAGCAGGGTGGCGCAGCGGGTAGAGCTGCTGCCTTGCAACGCCAGAGATCAGGGTTTGATCCTGACTATGGGTGCTGTCTGTACGGAGTTTGTACGTTCTCCCTGAGACCTGCGTTGGTTTTCACCAGGAGCTCCAGTTTGCTCCCACACTCCAAAGACATACAGGCTTTCAGATTATTTGGCTTTGGTTAAATTGTCCCTAGTGCGTGTAGGATAGTGTTAATGTGCAGGGATCGCTGGTCGGCGCGGACTTGGTGGGCCAAAAGGTCTGTTTCCACACTGTATCTCTTAAGTTAACTAAATTAAAATTGCCATGGCAATTGCCACAGCTCAGCCAGTGAGATGGATTAACACAGGTGATGGCTCGGTCGTTGTGTGGGCTTGGGGCTTGACTGGCTTGTATCCATGCTACTAAACTCTTTGTAACTATTCTTTCTTCCCCTTTATTCCAGGTCCAATTACTCCACAAGGCACAGGGTTTTTTGCAATTTCATCTATGAACGGTGTTTCGGTGAGTTCCCAAAGGCAGGGCCCAGCGAAGCCTAAATCGTGGACGTTGGGCCGGGAGTGGGTGCTTTCAGTGGGTGCCTTTTGCACGCTCCTCTCTTGTACGCTCACCTCACCCAGAATCTCTCCTTTATGTTGCCCCTCCATCGTCCGATCAGGGAGAGGTTGGGGCTATTCTCACTACAATCTAGGCTGAGGTTTATTAAATTAGGAAGCCATAGGTAGGAGGCCAAGTTAATGGGATTTTATGAGGCTGAGATTGACCGATTGTTGATTAGTGAGGGTGTCAGGGGTTATGGGGAGAAGCAGGAGAATGGGGTTGAGAGGGAAAGATAAATCAGCCATGATTGAATGGTAGAGTAGACACGATGGGCCAAACGGCCCAATTCTGCTCCTAAAACGTATGAACTGATGATGAAAGTTTGGTAGACTTTATTTACACAGACACTAGTAAGGCGTTTAGCAAGGCCCTGTGTGGCAGGCTGATCCAGAAGCTTAAGGTACATGGGATCCCAGATGCTCTGGTGCATTGCATGCAAGATACACTGGGTGACAGGAGGCAGGAGGTGGTGGTGGAGGTTGGTTTTTCTAATTGGTAGTCTGTGACCCGTGATGCACTGCGGGGATCAGTGCTAGAACATGTGTTGTTTGTGTTACATCTTAACATGTAGGAGGTATGCAGGGTCAGTTTGTGGATGACACACAAGATGGTGGTGTGGACAGCAGGAAGGTTGTCTAAGGCTACACACAGCAGGTTGTACACAAGGTGGTGGTGTGGACAGCAGGAAGGTTGTCTAAGGCTACATACAGCAGGTTGTACACAAGATGGTGGTGTGGACAGCAGGAAGGTTGTCTAAGGCTACACACAGCAGGTTGTACACAAGATGGTGGTGTGGACAGCAGGAAGGTTGTCTAAGGCTACATACAGCAGGAAGGTTGTCTAAGGCTACACACAGCAGGTTGTACACAAGATGGTGGTGTGGACAGCAGGAAGGTTGTCTAAGGCTACACACAGCAGGTTGTACACAAGATGGTGGTGTGGACAGCAGGAAGGTTGTCTAAGGCTACACACAGCAGGAAGGTTGTCTAAGGCTACACACAGCAGGAAGGTTGTCTAAGGCTACACACAGCAGGAAGGTTGTCTAAGGCTACACACAGCAGGAAGGTTGTCTAAGGCTACACACAGCAGGAAGGTTGTCTAAGGCTACACACAGCAGGAAGGTTGTCTAAGGCTACACACAGCAGGAAGGTTGTCTAAGGCTACACACAGCAGGAAGGTTGTCTAAGGCTACACACAGCAGGAAGGTTGTCTAAGGCTACACACAGCAGGTTGTACACAAGGTGGATAGTTGAGTACAAAGTTGGCAGATGGAATTTAATCCCGACAAGTGCGTGATGATGCATTTCAGAAGTCAAATCGAGGTAGAGTACATACAGTAAATAAGAATGTTTAGATTAGAGATCCAGTGTGGAAACAGGCCCTTCGGCCCATCGAGTCTTTGCTGACCAGAGTTCCCCGCACACTGGCACTGCCATCCACACTAGGGACAATTTTCAATTTCCTTTTACCGAAACGAATTAACCTACAAACCTGTAGGTCTTTAGAATGTGGGAGAAAACCAGAGCTACCGAAGGAAACCCACGTGGTCACAGGGAGAGCATACAAACTCCATACAGGCATCACCCATAGACAGGATCAAACCTGGGTCTCTGGCGCTATAAGGCAGCAACTCTACCGCTGTGCCACCGTGCTGCCCTAATGATCAGGGGCCTTGGGCTCCACGGTCATAGTTCCATGAATGTGGCAACCAAAATAAATTGGGGAAGAATCCTTTAAAGGAAGGACGTGGAAGGTTTGGAGAGGGTTTAGGTTTACTAGGATGCTACCTGGATTCAAGCTTCTTGGCTACAAAGGAAAGATTGGACAGACTGTTTGTTTTCTTTGAGCTTCAGAAGTTATGGGGAGACCTGACGGAAGCATATACAATTCTGAGAGGCATTGGGTAGACAGTTAAACCCTTGTTCCCGGGGTAAAGGCGAGATGGCAGAGCTTTAACATGAGATGGGCAACATTTATGCCCCCACCACCATCGCTTGTAGTAGGTTCCAGGCACCCACCATCCTCTGTACAACAAATATGCCCTGCACACCTGCTTAGTTTAGATAGTTTAGAGATACAGCACGGAAACAGGCCCTTTCGGCCCACCGAGTCCGCGCCGACCAGCGATCCCTGCACATTAACAATATCCTAAAACTACTAGGGACAAGTTTTATTTACATTTACCAAGCCAATTAACCTACATACCTGTACGTCTTTGGAGTGTGGGAGGAAACTGAAGATCTCGGAGAAAACACACGCAGGTCACGGGGAGAACGTACGAACTCTGTACAGACGGCACCCGTGGTCGGGATGGAACCCGGGTCTCCGGCGCTGCATTCGCTGTAAGGCAGCGACTCTACCGCTGCGCCACCGTGACCGCCCAACCTCCTTTAAAGGTTGCCCCTCCCACCTTAAAGCTGTGCATTCCTGCTCACCTTGCCATGTGATGGATGTCAATCAACTGGAAAGGGTGGATCGGTTTTACGAGGATGTTACCGGGTCGGGAGGGTTTGAGTCGTATGGGGAGGCTGGGTAATCTGCATCTTTTTCACTGGATTGTAGGAGGCTGAAAGTTGAACGGAAAGATGCATAGTTAAGATGAATGGCCACAGTCCTTTCTCCAAGGGAGGAGAGCCTAAGATACGAGGGCATAGATTTAAGGAGAGAGCGGAAAGGTTTACATGGGACCCAATGGGTACCATTTTCACACAGTGGGTGTGCGTTTATGGGACAAGGTGGGTAGAGTCATAGAGTGATACAGTGTGGAAACTGGCCCTTCAGCCCAACTTGCCCACACCGGCCAACATGTCCCAGCTACACTAGTCCCACCTGCCTGCGTTTGGTCCATATCCCTCCAAACCTGTCCTATCCATGTACCTGCCTAACTGTTTCTTAAAGGTTGGGATAGTCCCTGCCTCAACTACCTCCTCTGGCAGCTTGTTCCATACACCCACCACCCTTTGTGTGAAAATGTTACTCCTCAGATTCCTATTAAATCATTTCCCCTTCACCTTAAACCCATGACCTCTGGTCCTCGATTCACCTACTCCGGGCAAGAGACTCTGTGCATCTACCCGATCTATTCCTCTCATGATTTTATACATATTAATAAGATCACCCCTCATCCTCCTGCACTCCAAGGAATGCACTCCCAGCCGACTCAACCTCTCCCTATAGCTCACATCCTCTAGTCCTTCCAAAAACCTTGTAAATCTCTGTGCCCTTTCCAGCTTGACAACATCTTTCCTATAACAAGGTGCCCAGAAGTGAACACAGTACTCTAAATGCGGCCTCACCAACGTTTTATACAACTGCAACTTGACCTCCCAACTTCTATACTCCTATCATTACCACATTTAAAAGACACTGAACCAGGTACCAGAAAGGTTGTGAGGGATGCTGGCCGACTCGCTCAGTGTGGACACATTGGGCTGAAGGCCCTGTTTATGTGCTGCATAACTCGATGACTCCATCTCATGGCTGAGCTGTTTCTCCACTCAGTATAACTCAGTAGCAACTCAGTTTCACCTGATTGCCTTACTAATGTGAAGTCTACAGAGTATTTGGTCAGCCAATCCCACCAGCATCCAGGAGAGTGTGCGGGACTCCCAGAGGATAGATGTCCTGACGTATTTTAGAGAGTAGAAAAGAAAAAGGGATCTTGGCCTCATTACTGGTGATAATGTGTGAACAACCATGGTAGTTGCAGCTGCAGCTTTCTGCCCAGTTCTGATTTGGGTAAACATGAGGTGCAGAGGAGATTGACCAGACGATTATGGCAGGTTTTAAACAGGTAGCTCGTCCTTTGATGATTCAAGGATAATCGCGCACGTTTTGAGGATGTGGGAATGTAGGAGCGTTTCCGCGGCTCGTGGTAATGACCCAGAGCTCGCTGCTTACTGGGGTGATGGCAGCAGAGATAGTCATTTTAAGATTTCCACTGGCACAAGGAAAATAGTGCTGTTGGCTACAGGAATAGAAAAAGGAATGGGACCATGGATTGCTCTTACCGCGAGTTAGCATGGACACCATTGTCTTTATGGTCACCTACTATGAAGATGCTTGTTCACCGCGTGCTACTTCCCCGTGCATCTCACCCCCTCTGCCCACCCCAGCCCCTTGCCCACACGTGGCAAATGCCATTGCTGCCACCCACTAACATTGCACCAGTAATCTTACCTCACCATTGAACCAAGTGAAACCTCTCGATTCTCAACGCTAACCATTGATTCTTTTCTTTGCAGAAAGATTTCAGAATTGCCGCGACGGGGGTGGTGCTGAACCTCGATAAATCCATCAGTGTCGTTAAAAAACTCAAGCTGATTGGATTCCCATTCAAGATATTCAAGAACACCGCCTTCATTAAGGTTCGCACCTTCCCCATTGTTTTCCATCTAATCTCAATCCAACCACCTCCCCTCACCTCAACTGACTCCTTCATCCCTTTGTCCTTCCTCTCCAATCTCCTTACCCCCACCCACCCACCCAAACATCTCCCTTGCTTGTCTCTATTTTCTTCCTTAAACAGAGGAACTATTTGTTCCCTATTCTGCTGTTCTCGTCCTCTTGTTCCTCATCTGTTTCTCAAGTGGGTGCAATAATCTCTGTGAAAGTCTCAGCAATCTTCTCTCTTTCCTTTCAATAATCTGGGATAGATCCGTTGTGCCCTGGTGAGTTATCCACCTGAGTGTTCTTCAAGAGATCCAACATCTCCATGATATCAGTGTGCCCTAGAGTAACAGCATCCTCCTTCCTGATCTCACTGTCCTTCCTGTCCATCTCCTTGGTGAGCACCAATGCACAGTCCTCATTAAGATGCTGTTCCGTGACTTAGCTGGGCTCCGTTGAATCTTTGTAAAAGGCTGCATATGGTGGTCAGATGGGGAATTAAAGTGAAGAGTGAGTGGAATCTCAGAATGGCCCGTGTGGATTTAACGGAGATGCTGAGCAGTGCAAAGCCAGGGGCCCACGTTGTCAGCAAATGCAGTTCACTGGTGTGGAAGAAGCACAAGTGGATCTCCAATCTACAGTGAAGCAGTGCCTGTGTCCCTGGATATCAGGAGGGGGAAAGGAGAGTGAACCTACCAACCCATACATCTTTGGGTTGTGGAAGGAGTCAGAGCACCAAGATAAAACTTACGCAGTCACGGGGAGCTTGTAAACTCCACACAGCCAGCATCCTAGGTCAGGATTAAATCAGGGCTCTGATGCAGTGAGGCAGAAGTTCTACTCACTGTGCCACTAGTTTGCGGTCTTGCAATGATGTCTAGTTAAGTTAGTGTGGTTAAGTTAAATTTGTTTAAGTTAAATACCGTGAGGTTCAGACCTTCATAAAAGTTCGCACCTTTCCCATTCTATCTGATAGAAGGGGGGAACCCCCGTTTCCTAAAGAATGAGGACATCTCGGATGTCCTGATATGGAACACTGCATCTTGGGCGCAGATGCGGCGGAGACGGAGGAATTGAGAGTAGGGGGTAGCGTCTTAGCAGGAGGAGGGTGGGAAGAAGTGCAGGGCTACTAGCTGTGGGTGTCAGTGGGTCTGTGATAGAGAGATGTCTGTCGATAGACTGTCTCCCGTGATTGTGACCGTGAGATCAAGAAAGGGGAGGGAGATGTCGGAGATGGTCCAGGTGAATATATCCTTCCTCATGGATTATTGTGCTTGCACACAGGGAATGTTCAACTCTGCCCTGGAAGTGGCCAAGTTTGAAAATGCGTCGGTGCGAAGTGTGAGTGGGATCCGTGGTCAGGTGAAGAAGGCGCTCCGTGCCCCAGAAGGTTCTTTCAGAGCCTCCTTCGAAGACAAGCTGTTAATGAGTGGTGAGTGATGAGCTTCTACATCTCCTTCTGAAAGGAACGTTCTCCAAATGTAAGACAGCAGAGCCTAATCAACATATTTATTCCACCACAAATTCTTACTCCGGCTGGATCTCAAACTGCCTTGGCAAATTAATGTCATAACAGAGGGGATGAAGCTAGCCTTGAATCTGGTCCTAGGTGCTGTCTCGCGTTTGTATCCTGTGCCCGGTGGGTGAGGGGGGAAGAGAGAATGACCAGGGTGTGAGTGGTCCTTGAATATGTTGGCTGCTTTGCAAGACAATGTGAGGTATAGAGAGAGACACTGGGGAAGGGTGTTTGCATGATGGTTCTGTCTTCACAACACGGCAATTGCCTGCGGTCGTGGGCAGAGCCGTTGCCATAGCAAGCTGTGATTTCCGTCGGTGCATTTGTTGGAGTTGGTCGTAATCATTGGAGACATTCCTTTTGTTTGAGCCTCTGATTTCCTCAGCCTTCTGTGTTCCTCAACATTCACTATATGGGTCCTGCCCATGGTGGTGTACTTTCTTGGCCACAGCATTATTGGCTCACTTCAAGTTGTTGCTGATATTTATACCAAGGACCTTGAAGCTCTTGACCGTGTACACTCCAGTACTGTTATACAGAGTCATAGAATCAGTCACACAGCGTGGAAACAGGCCCTTTGGCACAACACGCCCACGCAGACCAACATGTCCCATCTACACTAGTTCCACTGTCCTGTGATTGGCCCATATTCCTCTAAAACTGTCCTATCCATGTACCAGTCAAATTGCTTCTCAATCATTGCAATAGTCCCTGCGTCAACTACCTCTGCCAGCTCGTTCCATGCATCCACCACCCTTTGCGTTAAAAAAAAAATCATCCCTCAGATTCCTATAAAATCTTTCCCCCTTCACCTTAAACCTATGCCCTCTGCTTCTCAATTTCCCCACTCTGGGCAAGAGACTATGTGTCTACACCCGATCTATTCCTCTCATGATTTTATACATCTCTATAAGATCAACCCTCATCCTCCTGCACTCCAGGGAATAGAGTTGCAGCCTGTTCGACCTCTGCCTCTAGCTCACACCCTCTAGTCCTGGCAACATCCTCGTAAATCTTATCTGCACCCTTTCCAACTTGAGAACATCTTTCCTATAACATGGCGCCCAGAACTGAACACAATAGTCTAATTGCGGCCTCACCAACGTCTTATACAATTGCAACATGACCTCCCAACTTCTACACTTAATACTCTGACTGATGAAGGCCAAAGTGCCAAAAGCCTTTTTGACCACCTTATCTACCTGCGATTCCACCTTCAAGGAACCATGTACCTGCACTCCTAGATCCCTCTGCTCTACAACACTTGCAAGAGCCCTGCCATTCACTATGTACGTCCTGCCCATGTTAGACTTTCCAAAGTTTATAGCACCAGTGATACACCAGTGATACTTCCAGAAGATGGCGTCCAGCTCCTTCGTCTACCTGCCAATGAGGGGGGGGGGGGGGTTTCTGTCTGGGTCCTGTGCTACCAAACTGCAGCTCTTCCTGGACAGCATCCATCCGCTGTTTGCCTGCAAACTTGTATATTAAGTTACATTTGATGATCGGTGAATAGAAATATTTTTGACTGGTATGAAGCTGAGACATTGGTTCTTTCTCTCAGACATCATTTTCATGAGAACGTGGTACCCAGTGTCGGTGCCGAAGCTGTATAATCCAGTCACCTCGCTGCTCAGGCCCAACACTGAAAGGGAGAGCTGGAGTGGGATGAGGACGGTTGGGCAGCTCAAACATGACCTGGGCGTCAGGGTGAAGCCCAACAAGGATTCCCTCTACAAGGTCAGTTGGCAAATCTGGCGGGAACAGTCCTCGCGCCATGTCGGGAAGCGGTACATCGCTTTATTGTCACGTGTACCCAGGTACAGTGAAAAGCTTTTGTTGCGCGCTAACCAGTTAGCGGAAAGACTATACAAAATCCTCCTCCTATACAAAGCCCTCCATAACCTGGCCCCATCCTACCTGACTGACCTCCTCCACAGACACACTCCCACCCGTACCCTCCGCTCTGCTGCTGCTAACCTCCTGTTCCCCCCCCCCCCCCATCCGGACCAAACTCAGATCCTGGGGGACAGGGCTTTCTCCATCGCTGCTCCCACACTCTGGAACTCACTACCCCAAACCGTCAGAGACTCCTCCTCACTCACCACATTCAAAACATCACTGAAGTCTCACCTGTTCAGCACTGCCTTCAACCACTGACCGTCACCTCACCTTCTGTCTCCTTTTTCTCTTCGTTTACTTATTTATCTATTTATTTTCTTTTCTATGTTTTAGTAATCCCTGTAAAGCGTCTTTGAGTGTTTAGAAAAGCGCTATATAAATGTAATGCATTATTATTATTATTATACACGATTACAATCGAGCCGTCCACAGTGTCCAAATGCATGATAAAGGGAATAATGTGAGTAGAGTTTAGTACAAGATAAAGCCAATAAAGTCCGATCAAAGGTAGTCTGAGGGTCTCCAATGAAGTAGATAGTCGTTCTGCACCACTCTCTGGTTGTGGTAGGATGGTTCAGTTACCTGATAACAGCTGGGAAGAAACTGTCCCTGAATCTGGAGGTGTGCGTTTTCACACTTCTGTACCTCTTGCCCGGTGGGAGAGGGGAGAAGAGGGTGAGACTGGCTCTCTGCACTGTCTTGTGGTTTTGGATGGAGATGTTCCAAGACCAGGCTGTGATGCATCCCCATCCTGGGATGTTGGGACTGTGCAGGGGGGGTCCCTCAATGAGGGGAGTGTGGAGGGGGGGGACTGAATGAGGGGAGTGTGGAGGGGGGAGCCCTCAATGAGGGGAGTGTGGAGGGAGGGTCCCTCAATGAGGGGAGTGTGGAGGGGGGGGTTCCTCACTGAGGGGAGTGTGGCGGGAGGGGGCTCAATGAGGGGAGTGGAGGGGGGGGGCTCAATGAGGGGAGTGTGGAGGGGGGGTCCCTCGGTGGAGTGTGGAGAGAGAGTTCCTGAGGAAAGCAGGTTAAGGCTGATAATGCAAAGTGCTGAGCACAAGGGGATGTTAGCCAACGCTACAACACGCTGCAGTAACTGGCTATCGGAGATCACAGAGCAAATGCACAGAGAAGCCATTCAGCCCGACCACGTATGCTGGTGTTTATGCTCCACTCAGCTCCTACTCCATAACCTTCATCGCCATCTCTCAGTGTAGCCCTCCATACCTCTCGTATTTACAGGGATGGTGCCAGGACCTGCGGACCTGAGCTACAGGGAGAGGTTGGACAGGCTTGGGCTTTGTTCCTTGGCGAGCAGGAGGATGAGGGGTGATCTTGTGGAGGTGTATTAGATCATGAGGGGGATAGATAAGGTGAATGCACAGTCTCATACCCAGGGTAGCAGAATCAAAGGACATGGGTTTAAGTTGAGAGAAAAGATTTAATAGCACCTGAGGGGCATCTTTTTCACACAAAGGGTGGTGGGAATATAGAACAAACTGTCAGAGGAGATAGTTGAGGCAGGTCGATTTATTCACAAAATGCTGGAGTAACTCAGCAGGTCAGGCAGCATCTCGGGAGAGAAGGAATGGGTGACGTTTCGGGTCGAGACCCTTCTTCAGACAGTTGAGGCAGGTGCAGTGACAATATTTAAGACACATGGACAGATACAGGGATAGCAATGGTTAAGAGGGATTTAGGCTAAACACGGGCAAATGGGCGAGCTTAGACAGGCATCTTGGTCGGCATGGAAGGGTTGAGCGAGTGGCCTGTTTCCATGCTGTAAGACTCTAGTCAGTCATATTGAAGCTTTACAAAACTTTGCTTGGTCCATATTTGGAGTATTACATTCAGTCCTAGTTGCCCCATTACAGGAAGGCCATGGAGACTTTGGAGAGAGTGCAGGAGAGGTTGACCAGAATAACACCTGGATATAAGGAGAAGTCGGATAGCCATGGATTGTTTTCTGGATAGACGTTGGAAACATTGTGAGGGTCATAGTCTGTCGGGTGGAAATATCGGCTCACGGTCAGAGGGGGAATGTTGAAAGGAGATGCGTGGGGCAGGTTGTTTACATAGTTGGTGGTGAGTACCTGAAACATGTAGTGGGGCAGGGAGATATCAGAGTGGCTTTTAGAGAGGCACATGTATATGGAGGGATATGGATCACCTGCAGACAGAGCTTAGTATAACTTGGCATCATGTTCAGCGTGGACATTGTGGTGCTTAAGGGCCTGTTCCTGTGCTACATTGGTTGATGTCTATCCTAGTGTTGGTAGATCGTGTCCTTCACATTAGTGGAACTCCGGAAAAGCATACCACTGGGAGTTGCAAAGGATCTGTCCGGGATAGATGGAGAAATCGTTTGCAGAAGCAGGAGGGTAGTAACCAGAAAGATGGATGTTAGATCTGGCAAATGAATGATAGGAGACATAAGGAAGTACATTGTTGCAACATGTTCCTCTGATCTGTCAAACATTATCTGAAAGGGTGATTGAAACAGAATCTGTAGGACTTTAATGTGTAAAGAAGTACCTCCTGTGTGGCCCTGGAGAGGATGGTGAGGAGTGGAACTCTCTGCTTTGCCTCTGAAGGAACCAATGCAGACCGAGTGGATCAAACTGTTGCCCTCTGTGCCGTTCTTGCAAGGTTAATTTGAGACTGCGCAAGGAATTGGAGAGAGTTGTGGATGTAGCCCAGTCCATCACACAGACCAGACTCCCCACCATTGACTCCATCCACACTTCACGCTGCCTCCTGAAAGCAGCCAATATAATCAAAGATGTCCCACCCCAGTATTTCTTCTTTCTCCCCACTCCTATTGGGAAAAGATACAGAAGCATGAAAGTGCACATCACCAGACACACTACACACTACACACTACACACCACCAGACACACTGCACACTACACACTACACACTACACACTACACACCACCAGACACACTACACACTACACACCACCAGACACACTACACACTACACACTACACACTACACACCACCAGACACACTACACACTACACACTACACACCACCAGACACACTACACACTGTAACATTAATCACCATAACTTATATCTGACACCAATAAACTCTGCACAATGTTATATAGGTCCACTGCCAATTATCCAGCATCCTTGGTTGCTTGTTCCCCTCTGTTATCAGGCTTCTGAACGGTCCTTCCATAAGATAGGGTACTGTCTGATTCACCTCTACCCCATTGCGGACATTGGACTTTGTGGAACTGATGCGCTACAATGCTGAGAACTATATTCTGCTCTCTGTACTTTTGCCTTTGCTCTACCGATTGTATTTGAGTTTGGTTTGATTGTATGATATTATCTGATCGTCCAATCCGAATTATCCGATTGGATAGCATGTAAAACAAAGCTTTTCGCTGTACCTCCGTACACATGCCAATAACAACCTTAATCTGGCTGAGAGTCTGGATGTTATGTGTAAAGAATCGGTAGGCTGGCCATTGATTGTTGATTGTAAAGCATCTTAACCCTATGGTCACATCTACTTACTGGCCAGTGCTGCTTATTCCAACTAACTTCTTCTGACCCAGCAATCCAAAGGTATTGATGGCTGACGTGTTTTCTAAATGAATGCTTTTCCTTGCAGCCCATTCAGAGAAAGGCGAAGCATTTTAATGCCCTCTACATCCCCAAGGCACTGCAGAAAGCCCTGCCCTTTAAGAACAAACCCAAAAACAATGAGAAGCTTCCTAAAATGCCGGGCAATTTGAAGCGAGTCGCTGTTATAAAGAGTGCACACGAGAGGAAGGTAAGAGCACCTGCACATCATTTCAGTACTTTCTTCAGAAAAAAGGGCCTATTCGTTGCAGCAGGTGTTGGGGCATTTGCTGCACAGTCTTCGTGTATTTTCCTCTAGATCTGATTTCAGCGCGTGGTTTTCACACCTTGCATGGCATCATGTTCAGCATGGACATTGTGGTGCTTAAGGGTCTGTTCCTGTGCTGCATTGGTTGATGTTACAACCAGTCGTCTATCCTAGTGTTGGTAGATCGTGTCCTTCACATTAGTAACCAGAAAGATGGATGTTAGATCTGGCAAATGAACGACAGGAGACATAAGGAAGTACATTGTTTGCAACATGTTCCTCGGATCTGTCAAAGATTATCTGAAAGGGTGATTGAAACAGAATCTGTAGGACTTTAATGTGTAAAGAAGTACCTCCTGTGTGGCCCTGGAGAGGATGGTGAGGAGTGGAACTCTCTGCTTTGCCTCTGAAGGAACCAATGCAGACTGTAGTGGATCAAACTGTTGCCCTCTGTGCTGATCTTGCAAGGTTAATTTGAGACTGCGCAAGAAATTGGAGAGAGTTGTGGATGTAGGCCAGTCCATCACACAGACCAGATTCCCCACCATTGACTCCATCCACACTTCACGCTGCCTCCTGAAAGCAGCCAATATAATCAAAGATGTCCCACCCCAGTATTTCTTCTTTCTCCCCACTCCTATTGGGAAAAGATACAGAAGCATGAAAGTGCACACCACCAGACACACTACACACTACACACTACACACTACACACTACACACCACCAGACACACTACACACCACCAGACACACTACACACTGTAACATTAATCACCATAATTATTTCCCTGCCCCCCCCCTTTACAAATAGTCTGAAGAAGGGTCGCTACATGAAATGTCACCTATACATATTCTCCTGGGATACTTCCTGATGCACTGGGTTCCGCCAGCAATTGGTGCCTTTCATTTGAAATCAGTCTTCCATCGGGTAGGGGCGGACTCGGTGGGCCGAAGGGCCTGTTTCTGCGCTGTATCTCTAACCTAAACTAAATCTTGTAGAAAACCCACGCAGGTCACGAGGAGTACGTACGAACTCCGTACAGACAAGCACCCGTAGGCAGGATTGAACCTGGGTCTCTGCCGCTGTGAGGCAGTAACTCTATCGCTACGCCACCATGTTGCCCATTAATAGTTCTATTAATTATCTGACGACCTCAATCCTGTCCATGTGCTGATAAATTTCATGCAAGCAATTCATTTTGGTAGAGAGTTGCTGGACAGTAAGTACAGGCTAACTAGCATTGTTCTCATGTCAAAGCACTACATTTTAAGCCATCTTCCTGTCTTCTCACAACTCCTATTTCCATCACTAGTACAAATATCTGAGGGTCCTACAATTTCTTTCCTAGCCACCCACGATGTCCTGGAATCCTGCAAGAAAATCTGTCAGACTGAACGTGTCCTTGCTGCCGTGTTTCAGTAGTTGATTTTGTTCACACAGGCGGAGAGGTTTTATGTCGATACCCTCCTTTCAAAAAGAGTACAGAAAGCAAAGCGGGATCTTGGTATTCTCTTTGTGATCTTGTTTGCAGTCAGCAGTCGGCCTTCACTTGCAAATGTTTTTGTCCACAGATCTCGGCCCTGATCTCGGCTCTGGGCACTGTTAACGCCAACAAGGCACAGAAACATCGCAAGAAAGAGAGGGAACAGCACAAGCAGTTCCTCGCCCTGAAACAGAAAGAGCAAGAGGGCAAGATTGAAAGGCAAAAAGAAGCTCGAAAGAAAATCTTCCGAGTGTTGGGTCAGAAGGAGAAGCTCAAAATGAAATCCAGCCTGAAGGGAAGTGAAGACTGAAGTAGCTGGGCTCACTCGCTCATCTGACCGCTGATGCCTGCAGCAAATCAGCAAATCCAAGCTGCAAAACAAGCTGTACATTTGCATCAGAACTTGTCGTTCCCCTTTGCATGTATTTTAGGAAGTTCCACCTGCAAAGAATATGATTGTATAAAAGGGAATGTGTGACAAAATATAGCATTCTCAGTTATATACTCCTTGCCTTATATAAAGTGTTCTTAGAAAAACTGGAATATTGCCTTTATATCAATAATGATTTTTAGTTC
The DNA here is from genome assembly GCF_053455715.1 of Rhinoraja longicauda. Lineage (NCBI taxonomy): Eukaryota > Metazoa > Chordata > Chondrichthyes > Rajiformes > Arhynchobatidae > Rhinoraja > Rhinoraja longicauda. Next base: position 1,954,782 of record NC_135987.1, on the reverse strand, counting down.
CTAAAACCCACATTGGATCAAAAAGGTTTTGGTCTTGGGGGACAGTTTTTTCTAATTTAAAGGCGGCACAGTGACACAGCTAGTAGAGCTGTTGAAAATAACTGCAGATGCTGGTACAAATCAAAGGTATCACAAAATGCTGGAGTAACTCAGCAGGTCAGGCAGCATCTAGGAGAGGGAATGGGTGACGTTTCGGGTCGAGACCCTTCTTCGGACTGATGTCAGGGGGGCGGGACAAAGAAAGGATATAGGTGGAGCAGGAAGACAGTGGGAGAACTGGGAAGGGAGAGGGGAAGAGAGGGACAGAGGAACTATCTAAAGTTAGAGAAGTCAATGTCATACCGCTGGGCTGCAAGCTGCCTAAGCGAGATATGAGGTGCTGTTCCTCCAATTTCCGGTGGGCCTCACTATGGCACTGGAGGAGGCCCATGACAGAAAGGTCAGACTGGGAGTGGGAGGGGGAATTGAAGTGCTCAGCCACCGGGAGATCAGGTTGGTTGAGGTGGACAGAGCAAAGGTGTTAAGCGAAACGATCGCCGAGCCTGCGCTTGGTTTCGCCGATGTAAAGAAGTTGACATCTAGAGCAGCGGATACAATAGATGAGGTTAGAGAAGGTGCAGGTGAACCTTTGTCTCACCTGGAAAGACTGTGGGTCTTTGGATGGAGTCGAGGGGGGAGGTAAAGGGACAGGTGTTGCATCTCCTGCGGTTGCAGGGGAAAGTGCCTGGGGAGGGGGTGGTTTGGGTGGGAAGGGACGAGTGGACCAGGGAGTTACGGAGGAACGGTCTCTGCGGAACGCAGAAAGGTGAGGGGATGGGAAGATGTGGCCAGTGGTGGGGTCCCGTTGGAGATGACGGAAATGTTGGAGGATGATTTGTTGGATACGCTGGCTGGTGGGGTGGAAAGTGAGGACAAGGGGGATTCTGTCCTTGTTACGAATCGGGGGAGGTGGAACAAGAGCGGAGCTGTGGGATATAGAGGAGGCCCTAGTGAGAACTATGTCTACAATCCCCTACTACCAATTCCTCCATCTACGCCACATCTGCGCCCGGGATGAGGTGTTTCACACTAGGGCATCAGAGATGTCCTCATTCTTCAGGAAACGGGGCTTCCCCTCTTCCATTATAGATGAGGCTCTCACTAGGGTCTCCTCTACATCCCACAGCTCCGCTCTTGCTCACCCTCCCCCGATTCGTAACAAGGACAAATTCCCCCTCGTTCTCACCTTCCACCCCACCAGCCAGCGGATCCAACAAATCATCCTCCAACATTTCCGTCACCTACAACAGGACCCCACCACTGGCCATATCTTCCCATCCCCTCCCCTTTCTGCGTTCCGCAGAGACCGTTCCCTCCGTAACTCCCTGGTCCACTCATCCCTTCCTACCCAAACCACCCCATCCCCGGGAACTTTTCCCTGCAACCGCAGAAGATGTAACACCTGTCACTTTACCTCCCCCCTCGACTCCATCCAAGGACCCAAACAGTCTTTCCAGGTGAGACAGAGGTTCACCTGCACCTCCTCCAACCTCATCTATTGTATCCGCTGCTCCAGATGTCAACTTCTCTACATCGACGTGACCAAGCGCAGGCTCGGCGATCGTTTCGCTCAACTCCTTCGCTTAGTCCACCTTAACAAACCTGATCTCCCGGTGGCCGAGCACTTCAACTCCCTCTCCCACTCCCAGTCTGACCTTTCTGTCATGGGTCTCCTCCAGTGCCATAGTGAGGCCCACTGGAAATTGGAGGAGCAGCACCTCATATTTTGCTTGGGCAACTTAGGGCCCAGCGGTATGAACATTGACTTCTCCAACTTTAGATAGTTCCTCTGTCCCTCTCTTCCCCTCCCCCTTCCCAGTTCTCCCATTTCTTCCTGTCTCCACCTATATTCTTTCTTTGTCCTGTCCCCCTGACATCAATCTGAAGAAGAGTCTCGACCTGAAACGTCACCCATTCCCTCTCCCCTGGATGCTGCCTGACCTGCTGAGTTACTCCAGCATTCTGTGGTATCTGCTGGTCGAGCTGCTGCCTCACAGCACTAAAGACCAGGTTCAATCATTGGTGGTTTGTGTGGAGTTTGCACAGTCTCCGTGTGGGCTTCCTCTGGATGCTCCAACATCCCACACGTGTGCGGGTTTGTAAGTTAATTCATAAGTGATAGAAGCAGAATTAGGCCATTCGGCTCTTCAAATCTCCGGTATTCAAGCATGGCTGATCTATCTCTCCCTCTCTTGTTCTTCGAAACTCCAGCGAGTACAAGCCCAGTGCCGTCAAAGGCTCATCATACGTTAACCTACTCATTCCTGGATCATTGTCGTAAACCTCTTCTGGACCCTCTCCAACACATCCTTCCTCAGATATAAGGCCCAAGACCTCCTCACAATATTCCAAATGCGGTTTGGCCAGCACCTTGAGAAGCCTCAGCATTACATTACATCCCTGTTTTTATATTCTCGTCCTCTCAAAATAAATGCTTACAAGGAAAGCAATAAATGCTTTTGCCTTACTACCGATTCGACTTGCAAATTAACTTTTTTGGAATCTTGCACCGACAGTCCCAAGTCCCTTTGCATCTGTGATTTCTGAATTATTTCCCAATTTCGAAAATAGTCTACGCCTTTATTCCTGTTACCAAAATGCATGACTCCACACTTTGCTACACTATATTCCATCTGCCACTTCTTTTCCCACTCTCCCAACCTGTCCAAGTCCTTCTGCAGAATCCCTGCTTTCTCTACACTTACCTGCCCTGCCACGTATCTTTGTGTCATCTGCAAACTTGGCCACAAAGCCTTCAATGCACTCGTCCAAATCATTAATATACAACGTGATGAGTAGCGGCCCTAGCACCGACCCCTGTGGAACTCTGCTAGTCACTGGTAGCCAACTAGAAAAGGCCCCTTTATTGCTACTCTGTCTTCTGCTGTCCAGCCAACCTGCTATCCATGCTAGTATCGGCACTTTTTTACCGTGGGTTCTCATCTTCCTAAACAGCCTCACATGTGGCACTTTATCAAAGGCTTTCTGAAAATCTAGGTAAACAATATCCACTGACTCCATTGTCTGTTCTGCTATTTACTTCCTCAAAGAATTCCAGCAGATTCGTCAGGCAAGACCTCCCCTTCACAAAACCATGCTGATTTTGCCATATTTTATCATGATCTTCGAAATACTCAGAAACCTCATTCTTTATAATGGACTATAATCTTATCAACCACTGAAGTCAGGTTAACCGGCCTATAGTTTCTACTCTTCTGCTTTGCTACCTTCTTGAACAGTGGGGTAATATTTGGCCTCTGCTAATTGACCATGGTGTGTTGGGGAGTGTATGATAAGATGTGATAACATAGAACTGGGGATCAATGGTCAGTGTGGACTCGGTGGCCCTTAGGGCTTGTTTCCATGTTGAATTACTCTCTCCATCTGTGGAAGAAATTAACTTAGAGGAAAAATAAAGGAAAAGAAAAAGCGGAGTCTTCGAGTTTCGCTTCAAGAGACTTTATTGCATGACATCATGGAGAGATGGCGGCAGTTAACTACTCACCAGTTCTCTGACTTCACAGCAGAATTAGCCGACAGTTATACTGTGCAGTAAACAACTTTATTTTGTTAGATACAACTATAAGAAAATGTACTTCGTCCTTGGCTGTATGTTTTCCTATAACTACCATCTACTACAGGGGTATTAATTATTTCATTAGTCACAATATACTTTTTTTTAATGTTAATCCTATTCAACAACAGATGGTTAATTCAAGTCAAACATATTACCAGGGCATCTTGACATTATTCGATCTCATCTTTCAAGCACTGCCCCTTACCCGAGCCAATCCTAAGCCCCCATTTACTGCAAGGTATCTAGGCTACTAGTGGTAGGGGGCGTCGGTGGGCTACCCAGCTTGACATTCCATCTACGATTGTAATCCAGCATCTTGTAACTTTCCACTGAGAAAACAAGCTTCTTATTTTGTTATGTTTACATTCACCATTCTGCACATTCCCACGCAAGAGGTAATGCGTCCGATTCTTATTTTGCCGATTCTCATGATCCTCTTCTGCAACGAGAGATACGAGTTGCCACACCCGCACACCATTTCGTTACCTTGTTCAATTCCGATCAAAGTTAAGAAAGGATTTTATTTTTTCTTCCACACCATCAGTCTGTCCATATCGGTGTGCGTGCACACCTCTCCAAGGACTACACCATCTGTCCATATCAGTGTGCTGTACACATCTCTCCAAGAACTACACCATCTGTCCATATCAGTCTCTCCAAGGACTACACCATCTGTCTGTCCATATCAGTGTGCTGTGCACGCCTCTCCAAGGGATCGCCCTGTAACAGTTGTTGGGTTGGGCCCACTTGCGGAGAGGAGCATCTGTGATGGCAAATTGGCCTGATTTCAGCATTAGTTCAATTTTTGAGCATGTATGTGTCAAAATTAAATCCCACATCAGATTGCAGTCCTCTGAAAGAACAGAGACAAAGTAAAACTCCCTCAGACTGCTCTAATGTAAAGCTTAATTTGATTTTAATATGCAGTAGGTCAGAATGGAATTAATCAGCATTGTCGCTATAACCCACGTCGGGACTGAAATGAAGGTTCGAGACAGGCGAATCTGACAGAAGGGTTGAATTAATAATAGTAGAAACAGGGAACTGCAGATGCTGGTTTGCAAAAAGTACATAGTGCTGGAGTAACTCAACAGGTCAGACAGCATCTGTTGAGAACACGAATAGGTGATGTTTCAGGTCAGAATTCTTCTCGACTCAAAACGTCACATTATAACCTATGATCTCCAGAGATGTTGCCTGACCCGCTGAGTTACTCCAGCACTCTGTGAAACGTCACCTATCCATGTTCTCCAGAGATGCTGCCTGACCCGCTGAGTTACTCCAGCACTCTGTGAAACGTCACATATCCATGTTCTCCAGAGATGCTGCCTGACCCGCTGAGTTACTCCAGCACTCTGTGAAACGTCACCTATCCATGTTCCCCAGAGATGCTGCCTGACCCGCTGAGTTACTCCAGCACTCTGTGAAACGTCACATATCCATGTTCCCCAGAGATGCTGCCTGACCCGCTGAGTTACTCCAGCACTTTGTATCCTTTTTTTGTTGAATTAGTAAGGATCTTTACAAATCCTTGTAAAGTTAAATGAACAAGAAACCCAGAGTAGGTGTGACGTATTTTGCAGATTAATTGATAAGAAGCTGCCAAGCAGAATAACTCGAATCGGAGCTGAATTAGAAGCAGTATCGGGACTGGGGTAAATCCAGAGGGGATTGGTGATGCAGTGGGACAGCATAATCACATCAGAGCAATTGTAATGTAAATCACCAGCACAGGTTAAATCAACATCAAATCTGAATAAACAACGGAAGTAAGAAGCAGTGGGCAGGATCAATGCCTATCAGAGATAGTACAAAGCATTAGGAACAAAAGAACCCAATTTAGAGCTGAATTAATAACATAATTTACTGATCAACGGAAATGATATGGAGACACTCAGAGAAGATTTTAGGGTGGTGCGGTGGCGCAGCGGTAGAGTTGCTGCCTTACAGCGCATGCAGCGCCGGAGACCCGGGTTCGATCCTGACTACGGGTGCTGTCTGTACGGAGTTTGTACGTTCTCCCCGTGACCTGCGTGGGTTTTCTCCAAGATCTTCGGTTTCCTCCCACACTGCAAAGACGTAGTGTGTTAGTGTTAATGTGCGGGGAACACTGGTCGGCATGGACTCGGTGGGCCGAGGGGCCTGTTTCTGCGCAGTATCTCTAAACTAAACAACTATACCGGAGGGCATGTCCACTGAGATGACATGGGGAGAGCTAAATAATCAGAAAGGTGCAATCACACAGATGGGATTGTGCTACAGTCCTCCCAATAGCCAGCCGGGGGATGGAAGAGGGTTAATCTATAACCTTAGGTAGATGACAGAAAGTAAAAGAACAAGAAGTTACGGGGTAGATACAACATTCTTCAGACTGAAGAAGGGTCTTGATCTGAAAAGTCACCCATTCCTTCTATCCAGGGATGCTGCCTGTCCCGCTGAGATACTCCAGCATTTTGTGTCTACGTTCGATTTAAACCAGCATCTGCAGTTCTTTCCTACACAAGAGGTTATGGTAAACTGTTCCTGTGTTGTACCAGGACACATGTAACATACATCATAGGGATCAACAGGGCTGGTATTGTAAGAAAATAACTGCAGATGCTGGTACAAATCGAAGGTCTTTATTTAAAAAAATGATGGAGTAACTCAGCAGGTCAGGTATCATCTCAGAAGAGAAGGAATGGGTGACGTTTCGGGTCGAGACCCATCTTCAGACTGATGTCAGGGGGGCGGGACAAAGGAAAGATATAGGTGGAGACAGGAAGATAGAGGGAGAACTGGGAAGGAGGAGGGGAAGAGAGGGACAGAGGAACTATCTAAAGTTGGAGAAGTCGATGTTCATACCGCTGGGCTGCAAGCTGCCCAGGCGAAATATGAGGTGCTGTTCCTCCAATTTCCGGTGGGCCTCACTATGGCACTGGAGGAGGCCCATGACAGAAAGGTCAGACTGGAAGTGGGAGGGGGAGTTGAAGTGCTCAGCCACCGGGAGATCAGGTTTGTTAAGGCGGACTGAGCGAAGGTGTTGAGCGAAACGATCGCCGAGCCTGCATTTGGTTTCGCCGATGTAAAGAAATTGACATCTAGAGCAGCGGATACAATAGATGAGGTTGGAGGAGGTGCAGGTGAAACTCTGTCGCGATTTATTCACAAAATGCTGGAGTAACTCAGCAGGTCAGACAGACTGCTGACTGCCTGACCTGCTGAGTTACTCCAGCATTTTGTGAATAAATCGATTTGTACCAGCATCTGCAGTTATTTTCTTATATGAACCTGGAAAGACTGATTGGGTCCTTGGATGGAGTTGAGGGGGGAAGTAAAGGGACAGGTGCTGGATATCCTGCGGTTGCAGGGGAAAGTGCCCGGGGAAAGTAACAGGGCTGGTATAATGAGAACTAGGCGGCACGGTGGCACAACGATAGATCTACTGCCTCACAGTGCCAGAGATCTTGGTTCGCTCCTGACATTGGATGCTGCCTAAACAGAGTTTGTACGTTCTCCCCGTGATCTGCGTAGGTTTTCTCCAAGATCTTTGGTTTACACCCACATTCCAAAGATGTACAGGTTTGTAGGTTAATTGGCTTGGTATAAATGTAAAATTGTCCCTGGTTTGTGTAGAATAGTGTTAATGTGCGGGGATCGCTGGTCGGTGCGGACTCGGTGGGCCGAAAGGCCTGTTTCCACGCCGTATCTGTAAAACTAAAACAAATTGGTAACTAGCAGAAGGTGTATGAGCTAACGCAGAGTTGGGTGGATAAGCACACGTCCACATGTAACCCAAGTCAGGACTAAACCAGAGAAGCTGATGTGAATGTGGATGATGCGATGGATGCAACACAACATATTTTATCTGCTTCCTCCAGAAAATCCTCTAATCTATGATTGCTAAGTATTACACATGACTAGATTGAAGTCTCTTCCTTGGATGCTGCATACCACCATCTTTTATCAGGTCGCTCCTCACCATGGTTATCCAGGGGAGGTCAAGCCTCACAAATCTGTTTCACATCTTTTCAGAGGTCAGATTGGTACGTGAATGGGGAGAGCTGTCCTTTCGGACAATGACACAATATCCTGCAGTCATTCGGAACAGCAGCCTAGATGCCAGATTCCTCAGCACAATCTCCAATGTAATCAGTCCGCAGCTGAGGACTTTGGTAGTGCCACGCCAGCAGGTTGTACTTGTATGTGTTCTTTATTCCTATCAGGGCCCCAACATGTTTTAAATTCATGTGTGGGAAGGAACAGCAGATGCTGGTTTGAACCGAAGATAGACACCTCATATTTTGCTTGGACAGCTTACAACACAGCGGTATGAATTTGATTTCTCTAACTTCAAATGACCCTTGCTATCCATCCCTCTCCATCTCTTCCCCATCCTAGTTCTCTGACCAGTCTGACTGTCCTGATTACATTTTATCTTTTATCAAAGAGGTCCTTCTGCAGTTGTATAGGGCCCTAGTGAGATCGCACCTGGAGCACTGTGTGCAGTTTTGATCTCCAAATTTGAGGAAGGATATTCTTACTATTCAGGGCGTGCAGCATAGGTTTACTAGGTTAATTCCCGGAATGGCGGGACTGTCATATGTTGAAAGACTGGAGCGACTAGGCTTGTATACACTGGAATTTAGAAGGATGAGAGGAGATCTTATCGAAACGTATAAGATTATTAAAGGGTTGGACACGTTAGAGGCAGGAAACATGTTCCCAATGTTGGGGGAGTCCAGAACAAGGGACCACAGTTTAAGAATAAGGGGTAGGCCATTTAGAACTGAGATGAGGAAAAATGTTTTCAGTCAGAGAGTTGTAAATCTGTGGAATTCTCTGCCTCAGAAGGCAGTGGAGGCCAATTCTCTGAATGCATTCAAGAGAGAGCTAGATAGAGCTCTTAAGGATAGCGGAGTCAGGGGGTATGGGGAGAAGGCAGGAACGGGGTACTGATTGAGAATGATCAGCCATGATCACATTGAATGGCGGTGCTGGCTCGAAGGGCCGAATGGCCTCCTCCTGCACCTATTGTGTATTATATACCTTCCCCCAACAAACAATGATTTATACATTTTCCTTGAGCTCGTCCTCTTTGATCTCTCGTTTTCACACCTTACCCTTCCATATATCTGTGCCTCCCTCTCTTTGTCTGAAGAAGGGTGTCGACCCGAAACATCACCCATTCCTTCTACCCAGAGATGCGGCTTGTCCCATTGAGTTACTCCAGCATTTTGAGTCGTATTTATGGTTTAAATTCACTTTATTAAGACATCGTGTAGTATGAATACAAATGTTGCAGCCAGTCCTGTGAGGCGCGGGAGTGCAGAGCCCTGAAGGGGTTCAGAGATGATCACCTGCTGAGCCAGGTGCCAACTTACAGCGTTTCCCACTCATGCCGGAGTGTTTGATTTGGGGGGGGGGGGGGGAGGCAAGGCAAGCCAGCGGCGGGAGGGAATGCAGGCAGGAAGGACAGGAAGGCTGGAAGCGCCCCTACATCAGGTCAGTGGCCCCTTCAGTCGCTGTCCTGAGCTGCTCAGTGATCCCTGGACCAACAACCAAGCAGAAGGAACCGCAGATGCTAGAATCTTGATCAAAAAACACAGTGCTGGAGTAACAACAATAAATAAACTAAACTAAACGCAGTGGGTCAGGCAGCATCTTTGGAGGACATGGACAGGTGACAGATCTGGTGGGGACCCTTTCTCAGACTAACCCTTCCCTCCCCTTGTCTTTACCCTTTACCCCACCAACGGTTGCTGGGAAGGAGCCTGGGGAGGGGGTGGTTTGGGTGAGAGGAATGAGTGCACCATATGCATCCAGCACATCATTCTCCGACATTTCCACCACCTTCAAAGTGATTCCATCACCAGTCACATCTTTCCACCCCTTTCCGTCTTCTGCAGAGGCCACTCTCTCCACAACTCCTTGGTTGACTCGTCCCTTTCCACCTAAACCACCCCCTCCCCAGGTACTTCTTCCTGCAACCACAGGGGATGCAACACATGTCTATACTTCCTCCATCTAGGGACCCCAACAGTCCTTCCAGGTGAGACAGAGGTTCACATGCACCTCCTCTAACCTCATCTATCACATCCGGTGTACCAGAAGTGGCCTCCTGTACATCGGCGAGACCAAATGTAGACACGGCAACCGTTTTGCTGAACACTTTGTTGCGCTCAGTCTGCCAAGGCCTACTGGATCTCCCGGTTGCTAAACATTTTAACTCCCCTTCCCATTCCCACACTGACCTTCCTGTCCTGGGCCTCCTCCAATGATAAGAGTGAGGCCACGTGTAAATTGGTGGAACAACACCTTATATTCTGCTTGGGTAGTTTACAACCCAATGGTATGAACGTTTAAATCCCCCTATTTTTTAGGTGATAACACACACTCCCTTTCTCTCCAATTTCACCCTCTTTCCCCTGTGCCCCACCCAGGGACACTCATTTCTCACTAACCATTCCCCTCCCACCTGTATCTTCCCACCCCGTTCTGCCTTCTGCAGAGACCTTTCCCTCTGCAACTCTGGCTCACTCATCCCTTTTCACTAGGGTTGCCAACTGTCCCGTATTAGTCGGGACATCCCGTAATTTGGGCTAAATTGGTTTGTCCCATACGGGACCGCCCTTGTCCTGTGGTAAGAGGGCGCTATAGGCCCAGACACCGTAGGCCAGAACACTGTAGGTCCCGACAGTTTAGGTCTCGCTAGTTAGGACACTCTAGGTTTCCGACATTTTCCCTCTGGACAGTCTAGGTCCGGAAGCCCGGGCGCTGCCTAACGGAGGTTGCGTAGCAACCCGCCTCCCGGCCGCCATTGGTGGAGTGGGTACAAGTGGCCGCTGGCTGGGTGAGGTCATGTGAGGCGTGGGGCGGTCACGTCACCTTGTCCCGTATTTGGGAGTGAGATAGTTGGCAACCCTACTGTACGCCCAAACCAACCGCTCCCCGGACACAATACAAGGTGTTTTTTGTGTAGGAACGTAGGATGCTGAGTTACTCGAGCATTTTGTGAAGGTGTTTTTTGTATAATTTTTAAGGAATCTCAAGATTGACAGGTTCTTGATTAGTACGAGTGTCAACGGTTACAGATAAAAGGCAGAAGAATGGGGTTGAGAGGGAAAGATAGACTAACCATGATCAAATCATGGAGTAGATGATGGGCCGAATGGTATAATTCTGCTCATATGTCAAGGTCTTATCCCTTCCTCTGGCTTCATATTTCTCTCCTCTTCTATCCTTAACTCACACCTCCTGTCATTTCGTCTCTGGCCTTTGTGCAACCATCTGCCATTAAAGCACTCCTCCTCTGCGTTCGTATTACTTGCCGGACTTTGTCCTGCCCTCCTCTCTTCCAGTCCCCCACCTGCCAACAGATTGAAGAAGAATTTGTTCGGTGTACCTTCCATGCCTCTCGTTTCCTTTCCCCTGACTCTCAGTCTGAAGATAGGTTTTTGTGAGATGCAAATGTGAGTGCTCACAATCACGATGCTCGAGACAATCTAGAGAAACAAGTATAGTTTATTTGCAAGTCTGCAGAGTTGGGTGTCTCCCCTGTCGAGACACACCGAGGTCGGGAAAATCCCTTCTTTTTATTCACTTCATTTTACAATTGTTACACCTGTAATTCCTCCCCTTCGGGCTCCTTCCAATCGGAGGCCTGAGGTGCACAATCCACCGTCACCGCCCCTGTTGCCTTCCACATCATACAGTAATATTCATTTATTTCATTAGGCAAGCGCAGTACAGAGTAGTTCATGCCCTCCCTCTCTCCTAGCTCTCTGATTATTTTGGCCTTCCTCCCAGTTCTCTGATTATCTTCTAACACTTGTCCTTGGTCTGTCACCATTTGTGCTTGCAGTTTTTTTCTCTAGCCGAGCACTGTCTGGTCAGTTATTTCTCAGGGTCCCTTTTTTTTTAGTCAACCATGGTCGAGTCAGCTATTTCTCAGGATCCTTAGTCTAAATCAATTATCCCTTTTTACCCCTCTCTCACAATCCACCCTTTTTCTTATGCCACGCTACTTTGATTTATACTATTTCCTCCTTTTCTAGTGCTAGCAGCAGAATCTTTGCCTCTCTATATTCCTCCTGCTGGTCATGCTGTGCTCTAAAGGCCATCATGGCGATGTCGTTCTTTGTCAGAGCTGCCTCTATCAATCGCTGAGACAACCCCCGTATGCAGGGAATGATGCAACATTCAAATAGACACAGCAACCCCATCATAACTATCACTGATGTTAGGGCTGATGTAAAGATGTGCTTCCATTTCCCAAACCAGGAGTCTAGAAACTTGGTCCAGGAGATGTCTACTGCTGAGTTCTCGGCCAATTCGATAGACAGGGAGGTGAGACTCGCTAGGGCCCTTGACACGGACCCATCAGGAGCAGTGTTGTTGGGGATGTAGGTGCAACATTGTTCCCCAAACATTACGCACACCCCCCCTTTTTCAGCCAGTAGCATGTCCAAGGCCATGCGATTTTGCCAGGCCATTAGGCTGGTAGCTGTCAGTTGTTCCGCTAATCCTTCAACCGCATCTCGAGTGTAATTTATAAAGTGTTGTTGATTGTAGTATAGGTAGTTGATCCAGTCCACATTTTTATTAATTGTGGACCACCAGAAGAGTATGGACTCAAAGCCAGCAGCTATCTGGTTTCTGGCTTTGAATTCATCGGGTACCCCTCTTGGCACCCCTATTGCATCTATATAGATGTGTGTGTCGAATGATCCTCTCACCTCTCTCCTTTGTCGTCGGCCTCCTTCATTGATTTTGACCGCATGCTCTACTGCTATGGTGAAGGGCATCATTAGTTGTGTAAGGGTACAGGTTCCCGTCCATGATCCTGGTAGCCGGGGCCACAGGGTATACTCTCCGCACCACCACCAGACATCGGCTCTACTGACTATCTGCTTTCTCAGCCAGGAGCTACTGAACAGTGACCCCTGTTCCTCAGCTGTTATGTTATACGTCTGATTGCAGTTTAGCACATCCCCCATTTCCTGTCCATCTGGGTTATATCTTGTATAGCACTCAAATCCCTCCTCCCCGAGGGGAATGGTGAATGGGGGAGGTCGAGGGTCTTTCCTTTGGCCCTTCGTGTTGTTGTTGCTAGCCGGGAATAGGCTGCGGGCCTTAACATTGGCTGCGCCTAACGGCTGCGGCTCTCTGGCAGTCTGTTGTCTTTTTTTCTTTTTTTTTGTTTGTGTCGGTGTTGGGATGGTTTTTGTTTCTGTTTTTGGCTGTGTATGTGTGGTGGGGGTGTGTGGTGGGGGTGTGGGGTGGGGTGGGGGGGTGGGGCGGGGGGAAACCTTTATTTTATTAGGTCTCTTCCCCGGGGCGCTGCTCGGCTGCGGGCCTTAACATTGCCGGCGCAGCTCGGCTGCGGGACGTTTCAGTGCCCGGTGCGGCTCGGCTGCGGGCCTTAACATTGCCGGCGCAGCTCGGCTGCGGGACGTTTCAGTGCCCGGTGCGGCTCGGCTGCGGGCCTTAACATTGCCGGCGCAGCTCGGCTGCGGGACGTTTCAGTGCCCGGTGCGGCTCGGCTGCGGGCCTTAACATTGCCGGCGCAGCTCGGCCGCGGGACGTTTCAGTGCCCGGTGCGGCTCGGCCGCTGGACTTAACATCGCCCGGTGTGGCCGCGGGACGTTTCAGTGCCCGGTGCGGCTCGGCCGCGGGACGTTTCAATGCCCGGTGCGGCTTGGCCGCTGGACTTAACATCGCCCGGTGCGGCCGCGGGACGTTTCGGTGCCCGGGGCGGCTCGGCCGGGGGGCCTTCCATCCCCTTGCGGGGGCTGTGCGTGTCGTTTGCCTCGGTAGGGGTCGAGCTGCCTGTCCGTGGGTGCGGGGGGAAGAGAGGGGAAGTTTTGTTGCCTCCATCACAGTGAGGGGGTGTTTGGAGTCACTGTGATGGATGTTTGTGTTGGGGTCGGGTGTCCTGTGTTCTTTTCTTTTTTGCTGTATTTTGTGTGACTGCTGAAATTTCGCTCGGTGTTGTGCCGAGTGACAATAAAGTGTTGTTATGTTATGTTATGTTATGTAATGGTAGCTCTGGCAGGTCTCATTCTTTGGTAGTATGGGATTCGTGAATAGTTGTAGTACACATGACATAGCCCCAGGTGTCCTACTCCAATTCAGGGGAAATGGTACTGGGACCAGCTGAGGCTTAGCTCCGGCGCAGGCGTAGCAATTGGTTTGTTACATACTTCTGGCCGTGTATATCATCCAGGTAAGCCAGGTGTTGGTTCCCTTTCCCCCTGTTGGTATTCCCTCCCCATACAATTGCATTAATTCTATCTCTCCTGTTACCATCATTATCATATCATATCATATCATATATATATATACAGCCGGAAACAGGCCTTTTCGGCCCTCCAAGTCCGTGCCGCCCAGCGATCCCCGTACATTAACACTATCCTACACCCACTAGGGACAATTTTTACATTTACCCAGCCAATTAACCTACATACCTGCACGTCTTTGGAGTGTGGGAGGAAACCGAAGATCTCGGAGAAAACCCACGCAGGTCACGGGGAGAACGTACAAACTCCGTACAGACGGCGCCCGTAGTCAGGATCAAACCTGAGTCTCCGGCGCTGCATTCGCTGTAAAGCAGCAACTCTACCACTGCGCCACCGTGGCTCATATACCGTGGTGACATTGCTGACTACCGGTGGTGCAGGGGTTGCCCAGGGATCCCTACTCTGACTGTCATCTATCTGGAACATTTCCCCCTTATCCTCATATTTTACTATATATCCGTCCCATTCTACCTCTATTTCAAACCTCAGGCATGCGTCCTTCCCTGTTCTATCTGCACATATCCAATACCTACCACTTTCCTTTATTTGAACCCTCTGTATGCTTACATATACACGTCCTGGCAATCCCTTGTTTGGGTTTTGAAATACTCTCCACCTATCAGTTTGATAGGTGGACTTATGCCACCCCTCTCTGGATGAAGTGAATACCTCGCGCCAATTTTTACAGGGATGGGTGCATACATACATTCTATAACCACACCACCATTTTCCTTTATATACATCAAATGGGATGGTGGTGGCCCTTCTATTCTGTGGTATAGTGATTTTTATACATGTTACATTACTCACAAGCTGGGTAACCACCCAGCACCCGATCCACCAGCACGAAGTCTTCATTTTCCGTGCGGGGTTTTGGTGAATACCAAAGTCAATGGCTCCTTTCCTCCACGTACCGTCCACGGGCTGATATTGTCTGGTGGGGCCTCCACGGGACCCTTAAATCGACTTGCGTGTGTCCACCCTTTTTCTTTTGTTCGTACTGCTGTCTCGGTGGTTAATAACACAAGGTAGGGTCCAGTCCACCTAGGTTGCAACTTTTCTTCCTTCCACGTTTTTATTAGTACCCAGTCTCCAGCCTTGACTGAGTGAATCGGAAAATCCAGTGGCGGGCTCTGGTCCAGTAATCCTTTAGTTTTTAGTTCTGCAAGAGATTGGGATACTGCCAGTAAATAGTTCCTTAGGAACACGTCGTTCCCTGGTATTGTTGGGACCCCTTCTATCTTTCCTAAGTACGGGAGCCCGAATAACATCTCATATGGTGATACCCCTATGTCTTTCCGAGGTGCCTTTCGGATTCTTAACAATGCTATCGGAAGGCACTTAGTCCAGGGGAGTCTCGTTTCCTCTATTAACTTGGTGATTTGGGTCTTCAAGGTGCCATTCATTCTTTCCACCTTTCCGGAACTCTGGGGATGCCATGGTGTATGCAATTTCCATTCAATCCCTAATGCTTCACATATCATTTTATGTGTTTTGGAGGCAAAATGGGTCCCTCTATCCGAGTCTATTGTTTCCACAATCCCATATCTGGGTATAATTTGCTCCAATAATACCTTGGCTACCGACTGTGAGGTGGCAGTTACTGTAGGGAATGCTTCTACCCATCTAGTGAAATGGTCCACTACCACTAACAGGTATTTCCATCTCTGTATTTGGGGCAACTCGGTGAAGTCTATCTGTATTCTTTGGAAGGGTCTTATTGCTAATGGTTGTCCTCCTCCTGGGACTGCTCTCATGATTTTCTTGTTGATTCGCTGACATATTACACAACCCCCTATGACTTGTTTGACCATGGTATACATCCCACGGCAAGCGTAGGTCCTGAGGAGGGTATCACAGAGGGCTTGGGTTCCCCAATGGCTTTGCCCGTGCAGCCTCCCTAATAACTCCCTTATAATTTCTTTGTTCAATAGCTGCTTTCCATCCGGTGTCCACCATTTCCCATTTGGGGTACGCCGGGCTCCCATTTCTCTCATGTTTTCCTGCTCTTTTTCACCAAAGATAGGTATCTTTTCCTCTGGTTCCCTTAAAGGTATCAGTGACATCATTTCTACCGTCTGATCTGTGGCTGCTCTCTTTGCCACCTCATCCGCTGCCCTATTTCCTCGGGCTTCCAGGGTGTTACCCTTCTGATGCCCTGACACATGTGCTATGGCTACCCGTTCTGGTTTCTGCAAGGCCTCCAGTGTCTGTCCTATCAATTGCTCATGCGCTAATTCTTTCCCCCCCGAGCTGTTATCATTCCTCGCTCTTTCCAGATCTTCCCAAAGGTGTGTACTACCCCAAAGGGGTATTTTGAGTCGGTATACACTGTTCCTTCCTTTCCCTCCAATAGTTCCAAAGCTCTCATTAATGCGTATAATTCACAAGATTGGGCTGACCAACTACCAGGCAGCAGCCTGCCGCTTTCAATTTCCTCCATAGTTTCCCCATTCACTATACCGTATCCACTATGTCTTTTTCCGTCTATACATCTGGAGGACCCGTCTATAAACCACCGGCTGCCCTCAGCCAGAGGTTGTTCTTCCAAATCTTCTCTACTCTTTGTTTGTAAATCTATTATTTCACTACAGCAGTGTACTGGCTCTTCTCCCTCATCGCCCTGTGTTTCTGCTGGATACAGGAATTGGGACGGGTTAAGGTTTTTATCCGTAATTATAGTCAAATCATCTTTTTCCATCAGGATGGCCTCGTACTTTAAAATTCTAGAGTCTGTTAACCATCTATTGGATTTCTGAGTGAGTATGGTTCTCACCGTGTGTGGTGTAGAAACAACCAGAGCTCCTCCGAAGGTTCATTTTCTACTCTCTTCCACCAATATTGCAGTAGCTGCTACTGCTTGTATGCATCCCGGCCATCCCCTAGAGACTGGATCCAACATTTTTGAGAGGAAGGCCACCGGCTGTTGGTTCCCCCCCTTTTCTGGGTGAGTACCCCTAGTGCCACCCCCTGTTCTGAATTTACGAACAGGTGGAAGGGTTGTTCTAACGAGGGAAGGGCCAACACGGGAGCGGTAATCAGACTGTTCTTTAATTTCCCAAATTCCACCTCCTGTGGAGGGGTCCACTCAACTTTGTCTCTTTCATCTCCCAATCTATCGTACAGGAATTTTACCTGTCGGGCGCAATCATCTATCCATAGTCTACAGTATCCTATCAATCCCAGGAATTTTCGGATCTCTTTCTTATTCCTCGGGAGTGCTACTCCCGTGATTCCAGCTATCCTTTCGGGGTTTATTCGTCTCTTTCCTCCGCTTATCAGATGTCCTAGGTATTTTACCTCTTGTTTTACAAACTGAAGCTTGTTACGGGACACCCTTAACCCTTTCTCCCCCAAGAAGTTTAACAGAACTATCGTGGTGTCCCTTATTTCTCCTTCTCTCTCTCTCCTGACAAGAGAAGGTCATCTACGTATTGTAATAGTTGCGTCTCCCCATGACCTGGGAAATCCTCCAGTACCTGCTCTAAAATCTGGCCGAATAAATTTGGTGATTCTGTAAAACCTTGAGGGAGCACCGTCCACCGGAATTGTTGTTTCCGCCCGGTGTTGGGGTTTTCTACTTTCGGTTGCCAGCGGACAACTCCAGAAAGCGTCCTTTAAATCTACCACACTAAACCATTTGTTGCCTGGGGGTATCCGTCCCATGATGGTGTAAAGGTTAGGTACTACCGGGTGTCGGGCTCGAACTACCTTCTTCAATTCCCTTAAATCCTGTACGAGTCTAAACGTTCCGTCGGTCTTTCTGACGGGTAGGATCGGAGTATTGTATGGGGACATACATGGTTCCAATACCCCGTCCTTCAATAAATTCTCAATGATTGGTTGTAAGCCTTTTCGTCCCTCGGTCGAAATGGGGTACTGTCTTACTCGTACTATGTCTGCACCGTCCTTTAATGCTATCTGTAGAGGGGGTATTTGCAACCCTCCTCGGTTTCCTTCCTTGGCCCATACTTGGTCATTAATTCTTTGCTCGTCTTCCTTCCTTAGAGTATACAACTGGACCACTACCCTTCCCTCTACCGGTGCCGTGCCTATTCCCAATTGTATTTGTAAATCTCTGCCCATTAAATTTACGCCAGCCTTGGGGTACTAAGATCAGGTCCTCTACCGCCTCCCGGTTTCCATACCTTACTTTCACTCCTCCTATCTCGGGAGCTAACATCACAGTTCCCCCTACCCCGGTAATTTTTACTCTCCCTTGTCCTGCCTCCATACTTGTTGGTACTTTGGTCACACTTGATCGCTCCGCTCCTGAATCTACCATGAACACCGTATCTTCTCCTTGGGGTCCTATTTTTAAATTTACCAGGGGCTCCCTTCTATAGTCTCTTGACCCCAAGGACAGGAACCCCTGACCCCCCTATTCATTTTCCATCATACTGTACGTGCGGGACTCCGCTACAAGCTCAGGGCACTCCCTTTTGAAGTGTCCTTCCTTATTACAAAAATAACATCTTGAAGGCCCTGTCCTCCAACCTTGTCCCGTACCCGTATATTCCCGGCCCCTGCCGTATCCTTCTCCATATCCCCCTCTTCCCCGGCCCCTGCCGTATCTTTCTTCATATCCCCCTCTTCCACGGCCTCTGCCGCCTCCTCGCCCTCTGCCTTGGGCGTAACTCCCCCGCTGTCCTGTACCTCCCTGTTCCTTGTCTACTATTTGCTTTACTGCCTGTAACATAATCTTTGCCTTTCCCTTCTGTTTCTCCTCATCCCTCCGCACGTACACTTTCTGGGCCTCCGTAAGCAACTGAGGTAGTGGTCTCTCATTCCAATCATCCATTTTTTCTAACTTTTTCCTCACATCAGGCCAGGATTTAGTCACGAAATTGGCCCTGAGCAGTTGTTGTCCTGCCTCTGAGTCCGGATCTATTCCGGAATACTGTTGCATGTTTTTCCTGAGTCTTTGAAGGAACACTGTCGGGGCCTCGTCTTTCTGCTGTCCATTTTCAAATGCCCATTCAAAATTCTGTCCTTTGGGTACTGCCTCTCTTATCCCTTTTATAATTATCTCCCGCAGGTCCCTCATATTTCCTCGCCCTGCTGCCGTTCCCTTGTCCCAATCTGGCTCTCGCACTGGGAATTTATCTTCTGCCGCTGCAATTTGCTGCTCTGGCGGGTTCTCCTGTTCCCACTTTTTCATCGCCGCTGCCCTAACCATTTGCGTCTCCTCTGATGTAAAGAGATTCCCCATAATGGCCATCAACTCATCCCATGTATAAGTGTTTGGCCCAAGGAATTGATCTAACTGTTCTGCCAGACCTAAGGGATCTTCAAGAAGGCTTTTCATCTCCTTCTTGAAGTTCCTTACCTCTGTACTAGTTAAGGGGACATTAACAAACCCCATTCCCCCTTGGGGTCCTCCCATGGGTACCTCCCTTAGGGGTCTAATTGTTACCGGTTTTTCTCTCACTCTGTCCGACCTCCTGACTCTCTCTCCCGGTAGCGGGGGTTTTAATTCATCTACCCCGGCCGCCTCCCCTCCTTCTATCTCTTTCTCTCCCTCACTCCCAGAAGCGGGTCCGGGTTTCACCTCTTCCCGGACGAGCCCCCAAGCTGTGAGATGCAAATGTGAGTGCTCACAATCACGATGCTCGAGACAATCTAGAGAAACAAGTATAGTTTATTTGCAAGTCTGCAGAGTTGGGTGTCTCCCCTTTTTATTCACTTCATTTTACAATTGTTACACCTTTAATTCCTCCCCTTCGGGCTCCTTCCAATCGGAGGCCTGAGGTGCACAATCCACCGTCACCGCCCCTGTTGCCTTCCACATCATACAGTAATATTCATTTATTTCATTAGGCAAGCGCAGTACAGAGTAGTTCATGCCCTCCCTCTCCCCTAGTTCTCTGATTATTTTGGCCTTCCTCCCAGTTCTCTGATTATCTTCTAACACTTGTCCTTGGACTGTCACCATTTGTGCTTGCGGTTTTTCTCTAGCCGAGCACTGTCTGGTCAGTTATTTCTCAGGGTCCCTTTTTTTAGTCGAGCATGGTCGAGTCAGCTATTTCTCAGGATCCTTAGTCTAAATCAATTATCCCTTTTTACCCCTTTCTCACAGTTTTGATCCGAAACTCATTCATTTCTCCAGAGATGCTGTTGTCCACTTGCTAGTTTCACACTTAATATCCATTCGTTATCACCTCTTGCACAGCAAACAATGGTCCATTGTGAGCTCCACCTTTCCTGAGTCATCGGTGCTGGCTCTGATTTGTTCTGCACCTTCCCAGATCGCCAGTTCCCCCCCTCCCCTGACATCAGTCTGAGGAAGGGTCTCGACCTGAAACCTCACCCATTCCTTCTCCGCAGATGCTGCCCGACCCGCTGAGACAGTTACTCCGGCATCGTGTGTCTGTCTTCGGTTTAAACCGGCATCTGCAGATCCTCCACACAGATTGAAGGGTGCTGACCCGGGCCGGCACCCCCACCCCAGGGTGCCCCGTGCCCCCCACCCCGGGGTGCCCCGTGCCCCCCACCCCGGGGTGCCCCGTGCCCCCCACCCCAGGGTGCCCCGTGCCCCCCACCCCGGGGTGCCCCGTGCCCCCCACCCCGGGGTGCCCCGTGCCCCCCACCCCGGGGTGCCCCGTGCCCCCCACCCTGGGGTGCTGTGTGCCCCCCACCCTGGGGTGCCCCGTCCTGACAGCAGCGGGCCGCCACCCCCAACCCGGTGCCCCCCACCCTGGGGTGCCCTGTGCTGACAGCTGTAGGCCCCCACCCCGGGGTGGGTGCCCCCGGTCACGTGTCGCGGGCCCGCGCGTTGCCATGGTGACGCGGCCTTGTGCTGCGCGGACGCCCACACTCGGCGCTGGGCCGCGGCTCTGAGCGGGGCCGCCCCCCCCCCGGCACTAAGGCATGATTCACCGGTACAGCCGGAGACCCGTCCGCAACGCGCTGGACATGTGAGGGAGGGGGAGGGGGAGGGGGGGGGGAGGGGGGGGGAGGGGGGGAGGAGGGGGAGGAGTGTGGGGAGGGGGAGGAGGGGGGGGAGGGGGAGGGGGAGGGGGGAGGGGAGGGTGGGCAGGAGAGGGGAGGGTGGGGAGGAGTAAGAGGAAGAGGAGGGGAGGAGGAGAGAAGGAGGGGAGGGTGGGGAGAACGGGTAGGGAGTGAAGAGCAGAAGAGTAGGTGGAGGGGGTGTGGAAGGGGTGAGAAGGATGAGGGAGAACAGGGAGCTGTGAGGAGGGGGAGTGAGGAGTGGGGGAGGGAGTAAGGAGGTGACGGGGAGTGAGGGGGAGGGTGACAGGAGGGTGGGAGGGGAGAGTTGGGGAGGGATGTGAAGTGGAGAATCAAGGGTGCAATCCAAATGTGAAAGTAAAAGAATAGACAAATTGTTTGTCTGAGAAAGTAGACAGACCTCCTCTCAGCACTGGTCCACCAGCAGAGTAGGCAGATGGTTGGACAAAGGCCAGAGATGAAAAGACAGAAGGCGTGAGGCAAAAACAATTACAGAATTGCGAATTATGAAGCTAGAGGAAGGGATGTGTGTGGAGGGGGTGTGGGGGAGAAATAAGTGCGAGTGTGTGGAGGGAGTGCGTTTGTTACCTAAAATTGGAGAATTTAAGTCTGGGTTGTAATCTTCCCAAGATGATGCTGTTAAGCCAGTGAGTGTGTGGCCTTCTCTGGCAACAGAGGAGGCCCAGGACAGAGCAGATGACAAGGACAGAGCCATAGACATAGTCTATGTGGACTTCAGCAAGGCCTCGATAACGTTCCCTCAAGGTTAGATCGTGTGGGACCCAGGGTAATCTAGCTATCTGGATACAGCATTGACTTCATGGTCAAAAGCTGAAGGTGGTGGTAGAATATTGTTTCAGACTGGAGGCATGTAACTAGTGGTGTGCCTCGGGGACCGTTGCTGGGCCCATTGCTGATTGTCATCAACAGCAACAATTTGGATAAGAATGTACAAGACATGATTAGGAAGTTTGCAGATGATACTAAAATGGGTGGTAACGTGGACAGTGAAGATGGTTATCAAGAATTACAGTGAGATCTTGATCAACTGGGCAAGTTGGCCAAGGATGGCAAATGGAGTTTAATTCAGATAAGTACAATGTGTTGCATTTTGGAAAGTCACACTAGGGCAGGAGGTTCATAGTAAACAGCAAGGCCCTGAGGAGTGGTGTAGAGCAGAGGGGCCTTGGACGCGTTACATAATTTCCTGAAACATAGAACATAGAAACATAGAAAATAGGTGCAGGAGTAGGCCATTCGACCCTTCAGGCCAGCACCACCTTTCAATATGATCATGGCTGATCATCCAAAATCAGTACCCCATTCCTGCTTTCTCCCCATATCCCTTGATTCCGTTAGACCAAAGAGCTATATCTAACTCTCTTGAAAACATCCAGTGAATTAGCCTCCACTGTCTTCTGTGGCAACGAATTCCACAGATTCACAACTCTGGGTAAAAAAGTTTTTTCTCATCTCAGTCCTAAATGTCCTACCCCTTCGTCTTAAACTGTGACCCCTGGTTCTGGACTCCCCCAACATCGGGAACATTTTTCCTGCATCTAGCCTGTTAAATCCCTGAAGAATTTTATATATTTCTATAAAATCATCTCTCATTCTACTAAATTCCAGTGAATATAACCCCAGTCGACCCATTCATTCATCATATGTCAGTCCCGCCATCCCGGGAATTAACTTGATGAACCTACGTTGCACTCCCTCAATAGCAAGAATATCCTTCCTCAAATTAGGAGACCAAAACTGCACACAATACTCCAGGTGCGATCTCACCAGGGCCCTGTACAACCTCCTTGCTCCTCTACTCAAATCCTCTCACTATGAAGGCCAACATGCCATTTGTTTTCTTCACTGCCTGCTGTACCTGCATGCTTACTTTCAGTGACTGACGTACAAGGACACCTAGGTCTCGTTGCACCTTCCCTTTTCCTCATCTGACACCATTCAGATAATAATCTGCCTTCTTGTTCTTGCCACTAAAATGGATAACCTCACATTTATCCACATTTGCCATGCATCCGCCCGCTCACCCAACTTTTACAGGTCACCCGAAGATAGACACAAAAAGCTGGAATAACTAAGCGGGACAGGCAGCATCTCTGGAGAGAAGAAATAGGTGACGTTTCGGGTCGAGATGTAAGTCACCCTGCAGCCTCATAGCATCCTCGCAGCTCACACTGTCACCCAGCTTTGTGTCAACATAGAAACATAGAAAATAGGTGCAGGAGGAGTCCATTTGGCCCTTCGAGCCAGCACCGCCATTCATTGTGATCATGGCTGATCATCCACAATCAGTAACCTGTGCCTGCCTTTTCCCCATATCCCTTGATTCCACTAGCCCCTAGAGTATCTAACTCTCTCTTAAATCCATCCAGTGAATTGGCCTCCACTGCCCTCTGTGGCAGAGAATTCCACAAATTCACAACTCTCTGGGTGAAAAAGTTCCTTCTCACCTCAGTTTTAAATGGCCACCCTTTTATTCTAAGACTGTGGCCCCTGGTTCTGGACTCCCCCAACATTGGGAACACAATACATAGTTCCTTGTAGATAGTGTCACGCGTAGATAGAGTGGTGAAGAAAGCTTTTGGCGCATTGACCTTCATCAATCAGGAAATTGAGTATAGAAATTGGGACATTATGTCACAGCTATATTAGATGATGGTGATGCCACGCTTGGAGCATTGTGTTCAAATTTGATGTGAAACGAAAAATTTCATACTGTAAAGGCTACAGAGAACATTTGCCAGGATTTGAGGGCCGACTGTAGGGAGAGGTTGGGCAGGCTAGGACTTTAATCCTTGGAGCGCAGGAGGCTGAGGTTGATCTTATGAAGGTGTATAAGATCATGAGGGGAATAGATAGAGTTCATGCACCGAGCCATTTTCCCAAGGTAGGGGAATTAAGAACTAGAGGGCAGACCTGTAAAGTGAGAGGGAAAAGATTTAATAGGAACCCGAGGGCCAACGCTTTCACACAGGGAGTGGTAGCTAAATAGAACAAGTTGCCAGAGGAAGTAATTGAGGCGGTTAGAATAATAACACTTAAAAATTTTTTAGACAGGTACATGGATAGGAAAGGTTTTGAGCAATATGGGGCAAACGTGGTAAACAGGACATGCTTAGATGGGACATTGTGGTCATCATGGACAAGTTGAGCCAAAGGGCCTCTTTGACTCTAGATGTCGTGCTTAATTTCACATACGCCATACAAAACATGACCTATGATATCTCCCTGTTACTGCCTCAAAAAATAATTAGCGTCAGACAAGAGCAGAAAATACTGGAAACACACAGAAAGTCAGACAAATGAGAAATAGAAGCAGATTTACAATTTCTGGTTAGTCAGAACAGTCAAACACAATCTTCCCTCAGCAATCCATTCTGACTCTCTTTGATGAACATCTTTAGATTCTGATATGTGCTTCCCAGTTTTTAATCCAGTTCTGGTCATTCTCAATGGCCAGTGGTTACCCAGTTTATCTCTTTCTCCCTTTTAAAACAATGTGGAGGTCCCAGAACTGAATATTGTAGAACACCACTGATTATCTGAAAAACACGCCTGACTACATATCCAATTTTCAGTCGACACTGGCATTGTTGCGGTCAAAGAATATTCAAACTAGTTAGACGCTAGTCTATTTTTTGCTTCCCTTAAAAGTCTGGGTTCGGTAGTTCATTCACTCTGGAAGATGCTCTGTGAACAATATGTCGTCTATCTATGTCCCCCAGTGATGCCGCCTGGCCCTCTGAGCACTCTGTGCTCCATGCAAGATTCCAGCATCTGCAGTTCCATGTCTCTACATGTTCTCTTTCTTTTCATTTATCATTTCCAATGCATCACATTCTTTCTCTTTAATATCTTCCCTCCACCAAAATATTCATTCAATATTGTGAATTTACTCTCAGGATGCTGTTTTGGTTCAAATAGGAGTTTTTCTAATTCTCATTCCACACATTTTTAACTATTTCACACATTTGCCTTTTTAACTATTCCTCACTAAAATTGCAAAACATTCTTGGTTCAGCAAGGAAAACGACATAGATGATGGTGGTAGAGAGGGAAATATTGTTATTCTAAGGCATGAAGATATCGAGGAGGAGGAGGAGATATTGGGTGTATTGAAAAACATGAAGGTGGATAAGTCCTCTGGGCCTGATGGGATCTCTCCGAAGATGCTGAGCTGAGAGAAGGTGATCAAGTTGACACTTTCTTTGTTTCCTCTTTAGTCACAGGAGAGGTTTCGGAAGACTGGAGAATACCCAATGTTTTCCTTTGTTTATGAAGAAAAGTAGGGATAATCTGGGAAATTATTAGCCGGTGAGCCTTGCGTTGCGAAATGATTGATGAAGATTCATGGGGACAGGATTAACTCGTGTCTGGAAAAGTATGCACTTGCTGGGCCTTGCACGGGGCAGGGCCTGCATCGCAAAGTTGATTTAGTTCTTTCAGCAACTACTGAAGATAATTGATGAGAGTTGGGGAATGGATGTTGCCTACATGGACTGTAGTAAACCATTTGACAAGGTCTCTAATGGTTGGCTGGTCCAGAAAATTAAAACACTTGGTATCCACGGTCAATTAAGTTGGACATAAAGTTGCTTTGGTCATGGAAGACAGAAGGTGGTGGTCATAAGATCGTTGACGGGGAACCTCATTGAAACTTACAGAATAATGAAAGGCATAGATAGAGTGGATGTGGAAAGGATGTTTCCACTGGTGGGAGAGTCTAGGACCAGAGCCTCAGAATTAAAGGGCGCTCTTTTAGACAGGTGAGGAAGAACTTCTTTAGTCAGAGGGTAGTTAATCTGTGGAACTCATTGCCACAGAGGGTTGTGGAGGCCAGTCAGTGGTTATTTTTAAGGCAGAGATGGACAAATTCTTGATTAGATCAGATGTCGGGTTATGGGGAGAAGGCAGGAAAATGGGATTAGGAGGCAGAGATCAGCCATGATTGAATGGCGGAGTAGACTCGATGGGCCGAATGGCCTAATTCTACTCATATAACTTGTGAACTTGTAAAGATCATAAGTGATGGGAGCAGAATTTAGGCCACTCAGCCCATCAAGTATACTCCACCATTCAATCATGGCTGAAGATAGACACAAAAAGCTGGAGTAACTCAGCGGGACAGGCAGCATCTCTGGAGAGAAGGAATGGCTGACGTTTCCGGTCGAGACCCTTCTTCCTTGGCTGGACCCTTTTTCTAATCATGGCTGATCTATCTCTCCCTCCTAACCCCATTCTCCTGCCTTCTCCCCATAACCTCTGGCACCCGTACTAATTAAATTCTGATTTAAGGGCTATGATCAGTGGTCTTCTGCAAGAATCAGTTCTGGAGTTTCTATTTGTAATATATAAATGATGTAGATGAAAATATAGGTGGTCTGCTTAGTGAGTTTGGAGATGACGTAAAAATTGGCCAAGTTGTGGCTAGTAAGAAGGTTCTTAAAGAATATAGCAGAATATGGATCACTTGGAAATTTGGCACAAAGAAATGGCAGATGGAGTTTAAACCAGACAAGCCTTAGGTTATACATATTGGGAAGTCAAATACAAGAGGTAAGTGTAGAGTAAATGGCAGGACCCTGAGGCGCATTGATGTACAGAGTGATCTTTGGGTGTGAGCCCATAGCTCCATGAACGGATGGTAAATTAGGTACATGGTAAATTGGTCAGAACAATGTGTATAAAAATGTGTTGCTTCTGCATAATACTTTGGTTGGGCCATATTTGGATTATTGTGTGCAGTTCTGGTTGCCACAGAATGTGGAGGTTTTGGAGGGTGCAAAATTGGGTCATACAAGATGGAAACAGGCCCTTCGTCCAACTTGTCCATGCCTACCAAGATGCTCCATCTAAGATAGTCCCATTTGCCCACGTTTGGCCCACAACCCTGTAAACCTTGCCTGTTCAGCTACCTGTTCAAGTTTCTTTCAAAAGCTATTATAGTACCTGCCTCAACTACTTCCTCTGGCAGCTCGTTCCATGTACTCCCCACCCTCTATGTGGAAAAAGTTGCCTCTAGGAGTCCTATTAAGATTTTCTCCTTTCAGCAGACTCTATCCTCCGGTTCCAGATTCCCCTGCCCTGGGAAAAAACTCTGTGCACTCATGCTATCTGTTCCCCTCATGATTTTATACATCTCTCTTTGTCTTCAGGATGTTACCTGGATTATTAGCAATAAGAAGTTTGACAAACTTGGATTGTTTTCTCTGGAGCATCGGATTCTGGAGGACCATCGGAGAGAAATATGTAGAATTATGAGGGGTATTGATGGTTAAAGTATTTTCCCCCTGGTGGAAATGTAATATGTTAGAGGGGAAGGAGGGAAGGTTTGCAAAGCAGGGATGACAGCAAAATCTGAGGTATTTTGACTCACGAACAGGCAGGGACGGAGAGATATAGACCACGTGCAGGCAGATGGAATTAGTTTAGATTGGCATCATGGATGGTGCAGATATAGTGGGCCAAGGGGCCTATTCCTGGTCTGTGCTATTACAGAAGCAACTCGATCAGCTGAGTATTTTGTGTTCTGTTGTATCTGAACATTTGGTGTAAAAGTTGGCTTTTACTTCCACAGAGGTGGTCTGCTGCAATCTAGCGGGGCCGGCCATCCACTGCCAGACAAAGAAGCAGAGTACTCAGCTCCCTCTCCCATCACCAGTGTTGACGATTCAGATTCCATCTCCAGTGGGTACGAGCTGCATTTATTCCAGCCTTATTGCATTATTGTTGTGTTTTGTCTGAAACAACGGAGGAGTCTGTTTTTTACTTTGCCGTATGTTTTATTGAAGGAGAATCACACTGGTCATTATCCAAAGCTGGATTTTAGTCTTTGTTGAGGGTTTCCCTCCATAATGCCAAAGTAAGCAATTACAGTCAACGTATACAGCACAGATGATATCAATGTGACAGGTTTAGAAGCTTGGCTAGAGCTAACATATCTTGACACCCTTTTAGTTCCTTGTGTAGAAGACAGTAGACAATGGACAATAGACAATAGGTGCAGGAGGAGGCCATTCGGCCCTTCGAGCCAGCACCGCCATTCAATGTGATCATGGCTGATCATTCTCAATCAGTACCCCGTTCCTGCCTTCTCCCCATACCCCCTGACTCCGCTATCCTTAAGAGCTCTATCCAGCTCTCTCTTGAATGCATTCAGAGAATTGGCCTCCACTGCCTTCTGAGGCAGAGAATTCCACAGATTCACAACTCTCTGACTGAAAAAGTTTTTCCACATCTCAGTTCTAAATGGCCTACCCCTTATTCTTAAACTGTGGCCCCTTGTTCTGGACCATCTCCAGAACACAATCTGAAGATTATGAATGCCTCTGGGGAGGAAAGGGATAATTTCTAACAACCAGGTGCACTTGGAAGGTTAACTTTTTGGTAATTTTTGTGCACATCTCACGCCTGTGATTGCTGCCATTTGTTTGAGCAAAAAAATGTGGACATAATTATATGGAGTTGCAGACAGTGAAGCAGAGGGAGTTTAATCTGAGCAAGCGTAAGGTTTTTGGGCGATTGAGTGTAAGGCAAAGTATACAGTTAATGGCAAGACCCTAGACAGCATTGATGCACAGAGAGGCAGTGGCAACACAACTAGTGAAGAAGAGTGGTGAAGAAGGCGGGTGGTATTCTTGCCTTCATTGTATGTCATTTTGCAGCTTTATAAGACTTTGGAGTACTGTGTGTAGTTCTGGTCACACAGGAAGGAAATGAGGCTTTGAATTGAATTGAATAAACTTTATTAGCCAAGTATGTATTTGCCTTGGCGCTTGGCTCGCAAGTTACAACACGACATACAGTAAACAAGTGTTTAAGTGGTTTATCAGAATGCTGCCTGGATTAGAGGGTGTTAGCTACGAGGAGAGGTTCAACAAACTTGGATTGTTTTCTCTGAAGCATCAGAGGGTGAAGGAGGACCTGATAGTATAATAAAATTATGATAGACATAAATAGAATAGACACTCAGAACCTTTTTCCCCATGGTGGAAATATCAAAGACGATGGGGCATAGCTTTAAGGTGAGGGGGTCAAAGTTTAAAGAAGTTGTGAGGGGCAAGTTTATTTTTACATAGAGTGTGGTTGGTGCCTGGTACATGCTGCCAGGGGTGGTGGTGCCAGGGGTGGTGGTGCCTGGTACATGCTGCCAGGGGTGGTGGTGCCAGGGGTGGTGGTGCCAGGGGTGGTGGTGCCTGGTACATGCTGCCAGGGGTGGTGGTGCCTGGTACATGCTGCCAGGGGTGGTGGTGCCAGGGGTGGTGGTGCCAGGGGTGGTGGTGCCAGGGGTGGTGGTGCCTGGTACATGCTGCCAGGGGTGGTGGTGCCTGGTACATGCTGCCAGGGGTGGTGGTGCCTGGTACATGCTGCCAGGGGTGGTGGTGCCTGGTACATGCTGCCAAGGGTGGTGGTGCCTGGTACATGCTGCCAAGGGTGGTGGTGCCTGGTACATGCTGCCAAGGGTGGTGGTGCCTGGTACATGCTGCCAAGGGTGGTGGTGGAGGCAGATATGATAATGGCATTTAAGAGGCATTTGGATAAGCAAGTACATATGCAGGGAATAGAGGGATATGGATGGTGTGCAGGCAGGGGAGATGTTTAACTTGACATCTAGGGCCTGTCCCTGTGCTATTCTTTGTTCGCTGGTGGAGCGGAAAACCTGGAAGCTGGGATTACATTCCAAGAAGAAGGGTCTCAACCCGTAAGTTCTAAGTTTCCAGCTTAATGCCAGCTTTCCTACAGCAGGATGACCAAACTGAATACTCCAAATGCGGCTGCAGGATTACTGCATTCTCCATGGTTTGTGTAGGTAGGAACTGCAGATGCCGGTTTAAACTGAAGATTGACACAAAGTGCTGGAGTAACTAGCGGGACAGGCAGCACCTCTGGAGAAAGGTCTGAAGAAGGGTCTCGAACCGAAACGTCACCCATTCCGTCTCTCCAGAGATTCTGCCTGTCCCGCTGAGTTACTCCTCATTTTGTGTCTATTCTGAATGATTTGTCGAGTCCAGTAGTAGCCTTTTAAAACTTTTATTCAAGCATAATGGTTATACGGCATCAGAGCAAAGCATTAAATTATCTGGAGACTTTAACTAAAAACCGAACATATAACTAACAAAACAAATAAATTCTGTAACTGTAACTAAAGGACTGAAGACTGAACATGACTAGAGAGTAAAGACACTCAACAACAGACTTGCAGAACAGAATACACGGCTGAAAAACAAGCTTCCCAATCTATAGAGGGTGATTGATGCCCTTCATCACAGCGATCCAGGATGTGAGTCGCAGGGATTAAATTGTTGT
The DNA here is from genome assembly GCF_053455715.1 of Rhinoraja longicauda. Taxonomy (NCBI): domain Eukaryota; kingdom Metazoa; phylum Chordata; class Chondrichthyes; order Rajiformes; family Arhynchobatidae; genus Rhinoraja; species Rhinoraja longicauda. The sequence continues at coordinate 1,924,593 of NC_135987.1, read as the reverse complement.
GCAGTCGGCTAGCACCTTACTGTACCCCACAGAGACACAGATTTTGCAGCCCCCTGACTTGTCAGAAACAATGAAGCTGTGAGTTATCAAGCCCCACAGAATAACATCTCCACTCCAAGATTGCAATCATAGTGCCAGCCATAATGTGCAAGCTCCCACAGCGGCCTCACCAATATGTTGTGCAACTATAACATAACATTCCAACTTAGGCTTAATACCTATGAAGGACATCATAGCAAAAGCTTTGTTGACCATCCTGTCTACCTGTGCCACCACTTTCAGGGAGCTTTGGACCTGTACTACTAGGTCCCTCTGCTTTACAACACACCCCATGGCCATCATGTTTACTGTGAAGGACCTGCCCTGGTTTGTCTTCACAAAATGCAATGTCTCATTAAACTCCATTCGCCATTGTTCAGCCCATTTGCCCAACTGATCAAGATCCTGCTGTAGTTTTTGATAACCATCTTCACGATTTACAATACCATGCACTTTAGTGTCATCTGCAAACTTATTAGTCATGCCCTGTATATTCTGATCAAAATTATTGATATAAAGCATAGAAGGCAAGGGCTGAACACTGATCCTGAAGGTACAGCTCTAGTCATCGGCCTACAGGCCGAAAAATAACCTCCATCATCACCCTCTGCTTCCTTCAATTAAGTCATTTCTCCATTACAGTCGGCTAGCTCTCCCTGGATCACATGCAATCTAACCTTCCAGAGCAGACTACCACGTGAAATCTTATCAAAGGCGTTTCTCTCAACCTTTTTTAGTTTCTTCAAATATCTGAAATTTGTGAGACACGATCACCCATGCACCAAACTATGCTGTCAGTCCCTAATCAGCCCCTGTCCTGTGCATATGTATATCTTATCCCTCAGAATTCTCTCTTGTAACTTGCCTATATGTGGAGCTGCAGGAGATGGGCAAGGTGCTCAATAAATATTTTCGCCTCTGTTTTTACCGTGGCCAAAGACAAGAAGTCTAGGGAACTTGGTACAGTTAATGGAGATGTCATGAGAACAGTTCATATTAGAGTTTAGACTTTAAAGATACAGCGTGGAATCAGGCCCTTCAGCCCACCGAATCAACGTCGACCAGCAATCACCCCGTACACTAGCACTATCCTCCATACTAGGGACAATGTATATTTTACACAAGCCAAATAACCTACAACCCTGTATGTCTTTGGAGTGTGGAAGGAAACCAGAGCACCCAGAGAAAATTCACCCGGTCACAGAGAGAACGTACAAACTCCGTACAGACAGCAGCCGTAGTCTGGATGGAACCTGAGTCTCTGGCACTGTGAGGCAGCATCTCTACCGCTGCACCTCTTGTGCCACCCTAAGTTGATGAGGTACTGAACATCCTCAGACATATGGAGGTCTCTTGGACCTGATCAGATATATCCAAGGACACTGAGAATCTAGAAAATAAATGGTGGGAGCCTTTCCTCAGAGATACGCATCAGTGTAGATGTGAGTGATGTGTTGGAAAAGTGGAGGGTGGCTAATGTGCCTCTATTTAGGAAGGGTTGCAAATAATAACAACCTGGAAATTATAGACCAGTGAGCCTAACATGTGTGGTAGGAAAGTTACTGGAGAGAATTCTGAAGGATAAGATATACATGGAGTTGATTAGGTATAGTAGGCTTGTAGGTGGGAAATCGTGTCTTACAAATTAGATGCAGTTTTTGACGAAGTAACCAAGAATGTTGACATGGGCAAAGGCATGGACATTGTTTACAAGGACGTCAGCAAGGCCTTTGATAAGATTCCTCATAGAAGTCTGCTCTAGAAGGTTAGATCGCGTGGGATTCGGGGAGAGCTAGCTAACTGGATTGAGAATTGGCTTCATGTGGGAAGCAGAGTGTAGTGGTGGAAGGTTGTCTTTTGGACTGGAGGTTTATTGGGGTACCTCATGGATTGGTGCTATTTGTCATCTATCAAAGATTTGGATGAGTGTACAAGGCATGATTAGAAAGTTTGCAGGTATCACTAAAATAGCTGGTATAATTGACAGTGATATCAGGAATTACAGCGGGATCTTGATTCAGCTGGGCAAATGGGCCGAGGAATGGCTGACGCAGTTTAATTCAGGTGAGTGTGAGGTGTTGCATTTTGGGAGTCAAACTGGGACAGGACCCTCACAGTAAGCTATAGGGCCCGGGTATGTTGTAGAGCAGATGGATCGGAGAATACATGTACAGAGTGCCCTATAGCATAGCAGTTGTTAGGATGGTGAAGTTGGCTTTTGGAAAGTGACCTACATCATTCTGAGAATTGAGTTTGGAAGTTGGGATGTTATGTTCCAGTTATACAAGACATTGGTGTGGCCGCACCAATGGAATATTGTGTACGCTTTTGGTTACCCTGCTATAGGAAAGATGCCATTCTACTTGAAGGAGTACAGAAAAGATTTAGGAAGATGTTGTCTGGACTCGAGGATCCGAGCTTTAGGAAGAGTTTGGGCAGATTAGAAGTCTGTTCTTTGCAGTGCAGGAGGCTAAGGAATGATTTTATAGTTGTGTAAAATCATGAGGGGAATAAATATGGTGAATGCACAGATTCTTTTCCCCAGGTTTGTGAATCAAGAACCTGAGGGGGTGGGGGAGTAGAGGTTTAAGGTGATGGGAAAGATTTAATAGGAATCTGGGGGCAAGTTATCCACACAGAGAATGGTAGGTATATGGAACCAGCTGGCAGAAGAAGTAGTTAAGACAGCTACAATTACATCCTTTGAACAGGTACATGGTAGGAAAGGTTGGAAGGATGACAAATGTGGAGAAATGGGACTAGCTTAGATGGGGCATCTTGGTCTGCATGGATTTGTTGGTCTGAAGATCCTGTTTCTGTGCTGCATGGCTCAATGAATATACTTGTAGAATCGTTTTTGAATCTCCTTTCTCCTTTAGTGTGGTGACTGGGACTGCACACATGTATGGTCTAAGCAATATTCCGTATAACTGGAGCATCACGTCCCAATTCTTTTACTCAAGTGCTTGGCTGACGAAGACAAACATGCCATATGCCTCTTCACCACTCGGTCTACCTGCAATGCCACTTTAGGGAACTATGTAATTGTCCCAGGGCCCTGCCATTCACTGTGCCTGTCCTCGCATGGTTTAACTTTAAAAAATGCATCGATTCACCCTTGTCTGAGTAATTCCATCTGCTATTTCCTTGCCCACTTTCTCCATTGATCTCTTTCCTGTTGTTACCTTAGACAATGCTCTTCATTATCCTCCAGTTTTAATGTTACCTGCATACTTATCATTCCATCTACATTCTCATCCTGTTCATTCATATGTTTGACAAACAACAGAGGAACAACCACCCTCTGCTACTGTCCACCAAGCCAACTTTGTATCCTGTGGCATTGTTTCAAGAAGGACAGGTCCAGAACTGCAGCTCTGGCCGATCGATGCAGTCTGTAAGGAGCTGCCGCTGGACACACTGCCTACAAGTGTAGTTGCAGTGACATTTAGCTTCTCCCTAATCTCTCACATTTCACAGGAGATGCATACGACCCACTGACTCCCTTATCTCTGAAGTTGGTACTGGGTTAAAAAGAAGGAAGGAAGACTCCATCTTGTCACTGCTCAGTCTTCTTGCTAAAATCTTACTCATCAGAGCCTCAGCATTAAAACCTCAAACCCAGCACCTCCAACATCAAAATAGCTTTTCTCAAAATGCCCACCCACGCTGGATCTTGCCGACCTTTTGTATGCCAGATTTTACATATGGAGCCTGTCAGTCGGAACAAACAGCTAATCTTACCTTGGTCAACCATTGTAAAGTTCCCTCACCCATCAACTCACTGCGATCAGCCGGGAGAGCGGGGCTGAAGCCAACAACCAGATAGGCCGTGATTTAATGAAGTGTTTGAGCAACCTCAAGGAGTGTGTGTGGTCCACTGATGGTTCTGTTTCTCATCAAAGGTATTTATTCACAAAATGCTGGAGTAACTCAGCAGGTCAAGCAGCATCTTAGGAGAGAAGGAATGGGCGACGTTTCGGGTCGAGACCCTTCTTCAGACTGAACAAGGGTCTCGACCCGAAACGTCGCCCATTCCTTCTCTCCTGAGATGCTGCCTGACCTGCTGAGTTACTCTAGCATTTTGTGAATAAATACCTTCGATTTGTACCAGCATCTGCAGTTATTTTCTTACACGTTCTGTTTCTTGTATATGATTTTCAAGGAGTTCTATTCTGCTGGCCTGGAACCAAAGCCCTGGCCCCTGGAAATGAATGTTTGCCCTTCGGTATGGGGCATTTTTCCAGTATACTGCTTTGCATTGATGATAATTGATGATCTTGCAGTGAGTCCAAGATTTCTGAAGATACCTGTAGCCATCTCTTGCTGGCTGATATTGAGCATCCTTGGTCTGCTACAAACAGCTACACCGAAACCAGGCTCTCCACAGCCTGCAGCTCTGCCTTCTCCTGGGGGAACAATGTAAGTAGCACTGGTCCAAGCATGTAGACCTGACACGTACCTGCCTGCATCCTGTGGGGCAATGAGTATAAACAATGGCAATCCATCTTACATCTGTATAAAACGTTGTTTAGGCCACACTTTGGGTACTGATTTGCAGTTCTGGTTGCCACATTACAGCACGGATGTGCAGAGGGTGCAGGAAATGCTGATCAGAATGTTGCCTGGATTAGAGAGTATTCGCTGTAAGGACAACATTGAATTGTTTTCCAGAACAATGGAGGCTGAGGGGTGATCTGATAGAAATATATAAAATTATGAGAGCCCAAGGTGGTATAGAGTGGAAATGTCTAATACTGGAGCGTATAGCTTTGAGGTAAGGGGGGGGGGACTAATACTAGAGCGAGTAGCTTTGAGGTAAGGGGGGGGGACGACTAATACTAGAATACTAGAGCGTGTAGCTTTGAGGTAAGGGGGGGACTAATACTGGAGCGTGTAGCTTTGAGGTAAGGGGGGGGGGACTAATACTAGAGCGAGTAGCTTTGAGGTAAGGGGGGGGACTAATACTAGAATACTAGTATTCTAACTCAATCAAACTTCCTCAAACTCAATTGCAACAAATCTGAAATCATCATCATTGGTCCAAAAACGCTCACCAAATCCACCCAAAACTTCATCCTCAACATTGATGGTCTCCCAGTATCCACCTCACCTCACATCCGGAATCTTGGAATCATCCTTGATCAAACCCTCTCCTTCGACAAACACATCAAACACATCACAAAGACAGCCTTCTTCCACCTCAAAAACATTGCCCGTCTCCGTCCATCCCTCTCCTCCACAGCTGCAGAAACCCTCATCCACGCCTTCATCACCTCCCGTCTGGACTACTGCAACAGTCTCCTCTATGGCGCACCCTCAAAAATCATCAATAAACTTCAATACATTCAAAACTCCGCTGCCCGTCTACTCACACACACCTCGATCCGTGACCATATCACCCCCGTCCTTTATAAACTCCACTGGCTCCCCATCCCCCAGAGAATCCAGTACAAAATCCTCCTCATAACATACAAAGCCCTCCATAACCAGGCCCCATCCTACCTGACCGACCTCCTCCACAGGCACACTCCCACCTGCACCCTCCGCTCTGCCGTTGCCAATCTCCTATCCCCCCACATCCGGACCAAACTCAGATCCTGGGGGGACAGGGCTTTCTCCATCGCTGCTCCCACCCTATGGAACTCACTACCCCAAACCGTTAGAGACTCCTCCACACTCACCACATTCAAAACATCACTGAAGTCTCACCTGTTCAGTACTGCCTTCAACCACTGAAGGTCACCTCACCTTCTGTCTCCTTTCTCTGTTCATTTATTTATTTACTTATTTATCTATTTATTAATTTCCCTATGTTCTCAAAATCTCTGTAAAGCGTCTTTGAGTATATGAAAAGCGCTATATAAATAAAATGCATTATTATTATTATTATTACTAGAGCGTGTAGCTTTGAGGTAAGGGGGGGGAGTTTAAGGGAGACATACAAGGCAAGTGTTTTACACAGGCTAGAACACACTGCCAGAGGACGTGTAGATACTTCTTCTTTCGCGTCACAAAATGCTGGAGTAACTCAGCAGGTCAGGCAGCATCTAGGAGAGAAGGAATGGGTGACGTTTCGGGTCGAGACCCTTCTTCATCTAGGAGAGAAGGTGTCCATCATCTATGTTTCAAATGTTACTTCACTGTCATCGTCCATCTTGAAAAGGACGCAAGCTTCTGGCGAAAATCAGTGGGAGCCATCACTTGTACTGTAGACGATGGTGGGAGCAGAATTAGCTCAGGACACTTCCAGTTTCTAGCCCCGCAACATGGACGCTTCTGCTATGGGGCTATTTAGACAGACAGCTGAGCAGGCATGAAATAGAAGGTTTACAGATTACATTAGTTTAAATTGGCATCATGGTTTGAACTGACATGGTGGGTCACAGGCCTGTTCCTGTGATGTATATTCTTCGATGATCGATGTAATGCAGAAAAGGTGGGGCAGACTGTAGTGGTGCAATGTCTAGTCCTTTTACCCAATAGTTTCCAGGGGACAATTGTTTACTAATCTATGTAATTAGTGCTAGAAATCTTGAATGCACTCTTTTTTCTCATGTCTCAGGAGTTTGAGAATGCAGCCTCCCAGCAGGTCCAACAAATGTTCTTTGAGATCGATGAACTCCTGTTTGAAGAGAAGAGATGCTCACGTGTACAGAGGCTGGAGGAGGAATGTCAGGAATGGAAACACTATTTCCCACATTTTCGGTAAGACTTACAGTGTACAGAAATGGGCTTTTCAACCCACCACATTCATGCTGATTGTTGTCCCCATCTGCACGGTTTTGTCTGCATTATGTCTGTGACTTTTCATGTCTTTCCTGATCAGGTACCTCAAAATACCTCTTCAACATAGAAATCTTGCCTAATCGCATCACCTCCTCTTGCAGTTGTGTATGTTGAGAGAGACATCACCCAATGTGTTACTATAGTGGTAACTATAGCAAACGGATGTTTCTGACATGCAGATATCAGCTCATGGACAGTTCCCTTGTGTAATCCAGGGACTGCCTGTAACTCTACCAGGTCCCCTTCAGCCACTGCTCCAAGGAAAACTGGCCCAGCTAGGTGGCTCAGCGGTAGAGTCGCTGCCTTACAGCGCCAGAGACCCATGTTCGATCCTGACTACAGGTACTGTCTATACGGAGTTTGTATGTTCTCCCCGTGACCTGCGTGGGTTTTGCCCAGGTGCTCCGGATTCCTCCCACACACACTCCAAAGACGTACAGGTTTGTAAGTTAATTGGCTTCGGTAAAGATTGTACATTGTCCCTCGTGTTTAGGAAATTATTAGTGTATGGGGATCGCTAGTCGGTGCGGACTCGGTGGGCCGAAGGGCCTGATTCCAAGTTGTATCTCTAAACTAAAACTAAGCTGATCCCCATAACTGATTTCTCCAATTGCACCAATAGTGGAGGTCTGTACTCCACTATGTATAAACACTGCTGTAATTTCTACGTGGTGAAACCAAAATGTATAAAAGTGGCCTTTATTAAAATCTGACAATGTGCACTTTAACCACATGTGATTTTTTTCTATTACAAATCTCAAATTGTGGAGTACACAGGCAAATAAATAAATGATGGGTCTTTGTCCCAAACATTATGGAGGGCACTGTGAATCTAACTCAATTGAAAACATCCAGTGAATTGGCCTCCACTGCCTTCTGTGGCAGAGAATTCCACAGATTCACACCTCTGGGTGAATAAGTTTTTCCTCATCTCAACCCTAAATGGCCTACCCCTTATTCTTAAACTTTGGCCCCTGGTTCTGGACTCCCCCAACATCGGGAACATTTTTCCTGCATCTATTCTATCCAATCCTCTATAAGATCCCCTCTCATCCTTCTAAATTCCAGCGAATACAAGACCAGTCAACCCATTCTTTCATCATATGTCAGTCCCGCCATCCCGGGAATTAACCTACGCACCACTTCCTCAATAGCAATAATGTCCTTCCTCAAATTAGGAGACCAACATCGCACACAATACTCCAGGTGTGGTCTCACCAGGGCCCTATACAACTGCAGTAGGACCTCCTTGCTCCTAAACTCAAATCCTCTTGCAATGAAGGCCAACATGCTATTAGCTTTCTTCACTGCCTGCTGTACCTGAATGCTTACTTTCAATGTCTGATGTACTTGCACACCCAGGTCTCGTTGCACCTCCCCTTCTCCTAATCTGACACCATTCAGATAATAATCTGCCTTCCTGCTCTTACCACCAAGGTGGATAACCTTGTCAACCCTTTAAGTATAATTTGCAAGTCTATCCTAGCCAATTCCCATTTCATACCTTTAAAGTCTCCTTTATTCAAGTTCAGGACCCTAGTCTCTGAATTAACTGTGTCACTCTCCATCCTAGTGCAGAAATCCACCATATTATGGTTACTGTTGCCCAAGGGGCTCTGCACAACCAGATCACTAACTAATCCTTCCTCATTACACAATACCCAGTCTAGGATGGCCTGCCCTCTAGTCGGTTCCTCTACATATTGGTTTAAAAACCCATCCCCTATACATTCCAGGAAATCCTCCTCCTCAGCACAGTTACCAATTTGGTTGGCCCAATCTATATGTAGATTAAAGTCATCCATGAGTAACACTCCCAGAAAATTTGGTGGAGTCGAGTATATATCACTGCTTTTGAGGCATTTAGACATAGACTGACAGGCATATACCCCGTGGCGGCGCCTAACGGCAGCGGCTGACTAGCAGTCTGTCCGTCTTTTTTTTCCCTTTTTTTGTTGTGTGTCGGTGTTGGGATGGTTTTTATATATATTTTTTTGGTTGTGTATGTGTGGGAGGGGGTGGTGGTGTGTGGGTGGGTGGGTGTGGGGAACTTTTCTCTTCCTCACGGCGCGGGGTGCGGCTCGGCTGCGGGGCCTAACATCGCCCGCTGCGGCTCGGCCGCTGGACTTTACATCCCGGTGCGGCTTGGCCGCTGGACTTTACATCACCCGGTGCGGCTTGGCCGCTGGACTTTACATCCCGGTGCGGCTTGGCCGCTGGACTTAACAGTGCCCGGTGCAGCTCGGCTGCGGGGCTTAACATCGCCCGGTGCAGCTCGGCTGCGGGGCTTAACATCGCCCGGTGCAGCTCGGCTGCGGGACTTTACACCGCTGGTGCGGCTCGGCTGCGGGACTTAACATCGCCCGGTGCGGCTCGGCCGCGGGGCTTAACATCGCCCGGTGCAGCTCGGCTGCGGGGCTTTTCATCGCTGGTGCGGCTCGGCTGCGTACTTGACATCGCCCGGTGCGGCTCGACCACGGGACTTAGCTGCGCAAGGCTTGGTCGCGGGCCTTTCATCGCCCGGTTCGGCCGCGAGACGTTTCAGCGCCCGGTGCGGGGACTGTGCGGGTCGGTCGGGGACGAGCTGTCTGTCCGTGGGCGTGGGGAAGAGAGTGGAAGTTTTGTTGCCTCCATCACAGTGAGGGGGTGTTTGGAGTCACTGTGATGGACGTTTGTGTTGGGGCTATGTGTCTTGTGTTCTTTTTTTTCTTTCTATGACTGCTATGTAGTTTCGTTCGGTACTTCGGTACCGAACGACAAATAAAGCTCTGTTATACCTGTTATGTTATGGTGGGCTGATGGGCCTGTTTCATTGCAGTACAGCTCAATAAGTCTATTAACTTCAATTTTAGATAAACGTATTTTTCTGCACTGATTATTCCTGCTAGATTTGGGTTCGCAATATCCTTTTTGTCATAATGCACTGTGGCTTTGTCCCTTCCATTTTAACTTTCTTTAAATTCCCTTCTCCCTCGCCTGCCACATCTTATGACATAGGACACTGATCCCAGCATAATTGAAATGCAGACTGTCCCCATGGAACAGCTTCCCCTTTCTCTGGCAGTACTGACGGTGCCTTGACTTGAGACTCACTTTTCCCACAACATTCTTTGAGACATGCATTTTATTCTTTACCTGTTACATTTGGGTGTGGCTTGGGTAGTGATGCAGAGATAGTGATCCTTTGAATGTCGCCTCAGCTGCTCAGAATGCTTCTTTATCCTATTTGCATCACTCTTTCCCGTGCAAGTGGATCTTTCCCCTCCTGATCAACCCCTGTCCATTGTGGAATCTGCATGTAGGTCTGACAGGGTAGGGATAGCATGAATGAACCCATGGTTGTTCCCCAACACTCTGGTGGACTCATGGCAATCATTACAGAAAACAATTTTTCTTAAATTTCTGGTTATCTTTGATTTAGCTGAAGATTCAAATTCTCTAGCTGAAGATTCAAACTCATGCCTGTAGATCTGGAGTCCAGATTTCTGGCTGTTCTAGTAATCTAACCACTTGGCAAGATCAGATCCCGTTGTTGGAATCAGGGAAGAATGAAGAAGTCAGCTCCTCAGCTGTGATCTTATTAAATGGCATTTCAAACTCAAAGGATCCTGTCGCCTTTTGGCGGCTAATTTTTTATGTGTCTTTCATCTTTAGTTCCCTAAAATTACCGTTGTACGTGGTTCAATGTCTTTCATAATTTCCAACTTTCTAGTTCAGTTTAGTTTAGTTTAGAGATACAGCGCGTAAACAGGCCCTTCGACCCACCAAGTCCGCACCGACCAGCGATCCTTACACGCTAACGCAACCCGACACACGAGGGACAATTTACAATTTTGCCAAGCCAATTAACCTACACATCTGTACGTCTTTGGATTGTGGGAGGAAACCTGAGCTCCCGGAGAAAACCCATAGGGAGGTCATGGGGAGAATGTACAAACTCGGTACAGACAGCAACCATAGTCAGGATTGGTCCCAGGTCTCTGAAGCGCTAAGGCAGCAACTCTATCGCTGTGCCACTGTGCCGCCCTGAAAGGAATATATTTACTGAAATTAACTTATACAATACTTATACATAAGTATACAATGGGACGTTTTGTGCTCTCCTTCATGTTTGGTCTGTGGAATAACCTTTCTTGCGGTATACTTCCAAGTATACTTCCAAGTTTCAAAGGAAGGTATCGCATTTATTGCATACTGATTCTGATCAGTTGCGTATTTCCTATATCTCTTTGTATTCAATGTAGTTTTAATCAATCATTCCCATAGTGTTTTATTCCTTTTGAGGCACCAACGTGTATGTTCACTAATTAGGATCTTTATTACTAATAGATTGCATTTCATTTTCTTTTTCAGAATTTTGGGTACACAGATAGCAGCTCCTGTTAATGAAGCTTGTGCTTGGTATCCTGGCCCAGAGGAGGTGAGAAGCCCACAGCCAATTTCCAGCCCAGTTACTGGCACTGACATGAATGAGTAAGTGTTAGTCAAGAATAGCAGAGTGTATGTAGCCCCTGAGATTAAGTGATGTTGCATTGTCAATTTTAGATAGTATCGTATATTCCAGTTGAAGTCACGGCGACACGGTGGCGCAGCGGTAGAGTTGCTGCCTTACAGCGAATGCAGCGCCGGAGACTCAGGTTCGATCCTGACTACGGAGTTTGTACGTTCTCCCCGTGACCTGCGTGGGTTTTTCTCCGAGATCTTCGGTTTCCTCCCACACTCCAAAGACGTGCAGGTATGTAGGTTAATTGGCTGGGTAAAATGTAGAAAATTGTCCCTAGTGTGTATAAGATAGTGTTAGTGTGCGGGGATCGCCGGGCGGCGCGGACTTGGTGGGCCGAAGGGCCTGTTTCCGCGCTGTATCTCTAAATCTAAAAAATCTAAAATCTAAAGTCAGTCTCTGCACGACCCATAGATTTAGCATTGTGTTCGATATGCACTCATTCATAATTTGGACCACCCCAAATTTTCTTTTGGATTGCACCTTAATCTTTCTTTAATCTTTCCATTTGTTTTGCATGTATTGGGAACCATTGTTATGAGAAAAAATGTGCAAATCATGGGCATCCTTGAAAATGTTTAATATCCCAGAGTGTAATTCTGCAGGTAGAGGATCAAGTTATTGAGCTTGTGAAGAAGTTCAAAGGTTTCAAAGGTCTGTTTATTGTCCCGTGTACCAATTAAGGTACGGTGAAACTCAATTTACCATACAGCCATACTAAAAAAAGCAACAAGACACACAACTATATAAAAGTTAACATAAACATCCACCACAGCGGATTCCACATTCCTCACTGTGATGGAAGGCAATAAAGTCTAACCTTCCCTCTTTCGTTAGGACTATTACAGAGAGTTGGAATTCATGTTAAAGACGGCTAATTCACGGAGGAATGATGAGAATTTTAGTGAATAACTGCAGTTAGCGGCAGCGTTACAATGGAGCCTTCAAATAGGTTAACTTCAGGGACACCAACATCATGGGGACATGTACTAATTGCGATAGAATTAACATTGGGATGCATTCCATACTGCAGTGCAGCACAGGAACAGTCTCGTTGGACTATGAATTCTGCAGTCCATGATGCCAAATTAAATTAACCCTTTATGCGTGCACATGATGCAGACCCACCATTCACTGCATTTTTATGTGCTTGTTTAAATACCTCTTAAATGTCGCTATCTGCTTCCACCCGCCTCCAGGCAGCAAGTTCCAGACACCCACCACTCTCTGAATAAAGAAACTTGCCTCCCATGTCTCACCCTTTCACCTTAGCTCTACACCCTCTTGTAGTTTTATAAACTTCCACCAGGTCTCCCCTCAACCTCTGATGCTTCAGAGAAAACAATCCAAGTTTGTCCTACTTCTCCTTATAACCAATACTCTAATCCAGGCAGCATTATGGCGAACCTCCTGCACCCTCTGGGGAGGGGAGTGTGGGAGTGGGGGGGATGGGGAGAGGGGAATTGGGGGGTAGGCAGGTGTGGGGGGGTCAGGAATGGGGGGAGGGCGGGTGTCGGGGTGAAAGGGGGAGGGGAGTAGGGGGGGAGTCGGGGGTGGGGGTGGGGGGAGGGTAGTGGGGAGGGGGGAGGAGTGAATTATGAATTTTGATGTAAAATTCTGAATTTTGGACATCAACATTCTGAATTTGTAAAATCAAAGTTGGGAGGTCTGTTACACACACTAGGGACAATTTACACTTATACCAAGCCAATTTACCTACAAACCTGTACATCTTTGGAGTGTGGGAGGAAACCGAAGATCTCGGAGAAAACCCACGCAGGTCACGGGGAGAACGTACAAACTCCGTACAGACAGCACCCGTAGTCGGGATGGAACCTGGGTATGTGGTGCTGCAAGGCAGCAACTTGACCACTGCCGCCAACTTAACAATGTCCTTCCTATAACTGGCAACCAGAACTGCACACAGTACTCCAAGTGAGGTCTCAGCAACAATGTGTACTGCTGCATCATGATGTCCCAACTTTTGTGTTCAATACCCTTTACGCTTTCTTCAATACGCTTTCTTCACCACACTGTCCACCTGACTGACTACTTTAAGGGAATTATGCAGCTGTATCCTTAGATCTCTCTGTTCTGCAACACTCTCCAGCATTCTATCATTTACTGTGTTTTGACATACAAAAGTGCAACACCACACATATGTCAGAGTTAAATTCCATTTGTCAATCCTTGGCCTACTTTCCAACCTGATCTAGATCCTGTTGTAAACAGATTTCCTTCCTCACTGTCCACTATGCCATCAATTTTGATGCCATCTGTAAATTTACTAACAATGTTAACTGCATTGCCACCCAAATCAGTGATGTAAATAACAAACAGCAACAGACCCAACCCCGACCCCTGTGGCACTCCACTGGTCAAGTCTCAAATCAGAAAAACAACCCTCCTCAACTACTCTTTGATTCCTTCCTCCAAGCCAATTTTGAATCCAATTGGATAGCTCAATTTGGATTCCATGTGATTAGCCTTCCAGACTACCTTACCATGTGGGTTTGTGTCAAAGGCCTTGCTAAAGTCCATATAGATTACATCTATCATCCTGCTCCCATCACTCCTCTTGGTGGCCTCTAATTGGATGTGTGAGGCACGATTTGCCGCACACAATGCCATGCTGACCATCTCTAATCAATCTGTGCCTGTCCAAATGCTGGGAGATCCCGTTCCAAATAATCCCTTCCAACAACTTTTCCACCACGGACATCAGGCTTTGCAGCTAGTAGATTCATGACTTGTCCTTGCTACTCTTCTTAATTAATGGTGCAATGTTAGCCACCCTCTAGCCTTTCAGAACTTCACCTGTGGCTAAAGATGATGTAAATATTTCTGCAAGGGCCTCCGCAATTTCCTTCTTAGCTTTCCACCAGGTCCAAGGATTGGACACAGGAGATTGGTGAGCAAAATTAGAGCACATGGTATTGGGGGTAGAGTGTTGACATGGAATTGGTTGGCAGACAGGAAACATAGAGTAGGAGTAAATAGGTCCTTTTCAGGATGGCAGGCAGTGGCGAGTGGAGTGCCGCAAGGCTCGATGTTGGGGCCGCAACTATTTACCATATGTATTAATGATTTGGAGGAAGGAATTAGAAGTAACACTAGCAAGTTTACATATGACACAAAGGTGGGTGGCAGTGTGAACTGCGAAGAGGGTGTTTGGAGGTTGCAGGGTGACCTGGACAAGTTGAGTGAGATGGCAGATGCAGTATAATGTAGATAAATGTGAGGTTATCCACTTTGGCGGCATAAACAAGGAGGCAGATTATTATTTCAATGGTGTCAGGTTGGGTAAGGGGGAAGTGCAGCGAGACCTGGGTGTCCTTGTACACCAGTCACTGAAAGTTGGTGTGCAGGTACAGCAGGAAGTGAAGAAAGCTAATGGCATGTTGGCCTTCATAACGAGAGGATTTCAGAATAGGAGTTGAGAGTTTCTTCTGCAGTTGTACAGGGCCCTGGTAAAACCACATCTGGAGTATTGTGTACAGTTTTGGTCTCCTAATTTGAGGAAGGACATCCTTGTAATTGAGGCATTGGAGCATAGGTTCACGAGATTGATCCCTGGGATGGTGGGACTGTCGTATGAGGAAAGATTGAAAAGACTAGGCTTGTATTCATGGAGTTTAGAAGGATGAGAGGGGATGTTATAGAGACATATAAAATTATAAAAGGACTGGACAAGCTAGATGCAGGAAAAATGTTCCAAATATTGAGGGAGTCCAGAACCAGGGGCCACAGTGTTAGAATAAAAGGGAGGCCATTTAAAACTGAGGTGAGAAGAAACATTTTCAGCCAGAGAGTTGTGAATTTGTGGAATTCTCTGCCACAGAGGGCAGTGGAGGTCAAATCACTGGATGAATTTAAGAGAGAGTTAGATAGAGCTCTAGGGGCTAGTGGATTCATGAGGTATGGGGAGAAGGCAGGCACGGGTTACTGATTGTGGATGATCAGCCATGATCACAATGAACGGCGGTGCTGTCTCGAAGGGCCGAATGGCCTCCTCCTGCACCTATTTTCTATGTTTCTATGGCATTCTGTGATTTTACTCCAGTTTCTCTGATATGTCAATGTATATAACCATGGGGCATGTTCGTGTTACCTAGACTTAACAGCAGCAAACAATTTCACAATAGAGATACTGCACCCAAGCTCAATCTTGTGTTTGTAATGCATATAAAACAACAATTTTAAATAAAAATAACTGGAAATACATTGCATCTTTCGTCTTTAGAGATAGAGTGAGGAAACAGGCCCTTCGGCCCAGTTAGTCCATGCCCACCAGTGATCCCTGCACATTAACACTATCCTGTACACTAGGGTCAATTTACAATTTTACCTAAGCCAATTAACCTACAAACCTGTACGTCTTTGGAGTCTGGGAGGAAGCCAGAGCACCCGGAGAAAACCCACGTGGTCACGGGGTGAAAGTATAAACTGCATACAGACAGCACCCGTGGTCAGGATCGAACCTGTACCTCTGGCGCTGAGGCAGCAGCTCTACCGCTGTCCATTGTGCCACCCCTCTGTGGAGAGAGAAACAGAATTAATGCTTCAGATCTTGCACCAACCTGAAATGTTAACTATGTTTCCATCTCCACAGATGCTGCCTGACCCGCTGACTATCTCCAACACTTTCTGCTTTTATTTTGGTGCTGACTTGACCCAACAGCAGAGATTAGTAGATAAGGAGCTTTTGTTTTTATTCCCATCATATCAGGTTGTGGATTGAATATAGATTCTCGCAGGGCCTCATAGCTCGGCCTCAAATGATCTTTGCCAGATATTCATTAGAGAATGGAAAAGTTTTCTATCACAGTTTACCTTAAACCACATAGAACATAAAACAGTACATCACAGGAACAGGCCCTTCGGCCCACAATGCCTGTGCTGAACATGATGCCATAAACTAATCTCCTCAGCCTGCATTTCCACTTCCTGCATATCCACGTGAACAGAATCTTTGAACAAAATGGAATTGTGTTTTCTTTCTTCAGACTTTGTCTTGTTGGTAAGAGTGCAGCGTTCTTGGGGCTGCCTCTGTGCAAAGGGAGCGACTTCATGCAGAGGATCGGCAGCTTTCCCTGGGTGGAGGAAGCAGAAGAGTCGGAGGACAGCGTTATCGTTGCGGAAGGCTTTATGGAGGAATATTTGGCACTTCATTACAATGACCAGTTAGTATCAAAGAGCCAGTTTAACCAGAATAACAATGGATTTCATGATGTTTTTAAAATTAGCTTTAGTGTCATTCATTCTCTATTCAATACCATCTTGTAAAACCTATTCCGTCTTCACAGTGCTGATAACGCACTGATCACAACCCTATGCTGAAAATCAATACCCGTTTCCCTCTTCTCTTAACAATAATGTAAACTTGAATTTATTCCATTCTATATAGCACAATGGATGTCGCTAATGGCTAATGCTAAGGCTGTTGATAATATGTTTGCTGTATTGAGAAGAAATGCTTTGGAGCCAGCCAAGCTGTTGCATACATTTGCAATAACGATATTTTTTTTACCAGAGTGAAAATTGCCCTGATATATCTATCCATAAAAATTAGGATCAACCACGGCTAATAGAATAGCCTAATTTGACATAAAGTGGGCGGTATTGTAGATAGTTGTCAATGTGACACTAATTGTAGATGGTTGTCAAAACTTGCAGCAGGATCTTGATCGGTTGGGCAGGTGGGCTGTGGAATGGTTGATGGAATTCAATGCAGAGTTATGTGAGGTGTTGCATTTTGAGAAGTCTAACGTAGGCAGGACAGACACAGTGAATGGTAGGGCTCTGGGGAGTGTGTTAAAGCAGAGGAATAGAGGAATACATGTGCATAGTTTGTTGAAAGTGGCACCAAGGTAGATACGGTGGCCCAATAGTCTTTTGGCACATTGGCTTTCATCAGAGTAATGAGTAAAGAAGTTGGGAGGACATGTTGCAGTTGTACAAGGCATTGGTGGGACCGCAAATAGATTGTTGTGTTCTGTTTTGGGCGCCATGTTGTAGGAAAAATTGTTGTGAAACTGGAAAGAGTGCAGAGAAGATTTACGAGGACGTTGCCAGGACTCGAGGGCTGGAGCTGTAGGGAGTGTTTGAGCAGGGTAGGACTTGGAGCGCAGAAGGATGAGGAGTGTTCTTATGGAGGTGTACAAAATCATGAGAGGAATGGACACACAGAGTCTCTCGCCCAGGGTAGGGGAATCAAGAACCAGAGGACATAGGTGTACGGTTAGAGGAGAAAGATGTAATAGGAACCTAAGGGGTAACTTTTTCACACAGAGGGTGGTGGATGTTTGGGACGAGCTGCTGGAGGAGGTAGTTGGGGCAGGGACTATCGCAACGTTTAAGAAACATTTGGACAGGTACATGGTTAGGACAGGTTTAGAGAGATATGGGCCAAACACAGGCAGGCGAGACAAGTGTAGATGGGACATGTAGATCGGTGTGAGCAAGCTGAGCTGAAGGGCCTGTTTCAACACTCTGCAACTCTATGACTAAGCAAAATGATAGAAATTGTCAAGAAAGGTACTGGGGTAGAGTAGGTACTGGGGTAACTGCACTAGGGTAAAGGAGCAGAAGTTGAAGGACACAGTGGTACCTTGCTGTGTAGTCAGAGCAATGGACAGGCATTTCTGTGGCCAGAGGCATGACAGTGTTGCCTCCTTGCTGCCAGGGTAAAGGATGTCTCTGAACGGTTGTGAAGCATTCTGAAGAAAAAGAGAAAACAGCCAAAGGTTGCAGTTTACATTGGTACTTGGAATACATGGAAAAGACGAATGAGCACTTACAGCAGGACCTGAGGGAGCAGATGTTAGCTCTAAGATTGTGCTCTCTAATGTCTACCATGACATATTGTCATACAACATAGCAGGAGGCCGTTTCTGACTATCGAGTGTGTGGAGCTTACAGAGCAGTCTCATGCACCCATTCCTTTTTCTTGTAAACTCTTCACCCCATAATTATATCAGCTCCACCCAGATTCTCTCACTCACTTATGCAGGGGCAATTTGTAGTGCACCTATGCGAGACCAAGCGCAGACTCCTGATCGTTTCGCTGAGCACCTTCGCTCAGTCCACCGCATCCTACATGATCTCCCGGTTGCCAAACACTTTAACTCTCCTTCCCATTCCCACACTGACCTTTCTATCCGGGGCCTCTTCCACTGTCAGAGTGAGGCCAAACGTAAAGTGGAGAAACAGCATCCCATATTTTGCTTGGGCAGCTTACAACCCAGCAGTATCAATATTGATTTCTCTAACTTCAAGTAACCCTTGCATCCCCTCTCTCTCTGTCCCTCCCAAACCCTAGTCGCTGTACTAGTTTCACTGTCGTCCTGTTGAGTTCCTCTGTCTTTTTACTCGTTATTGCCTATCCCACAATGGCCTGTTGTGTGCCACACATATCCTTGATTATCATTGCTTTTTGCATATCTTCCATTCCTTTTTCTGAAGTACCGTCTCTCTTACCCCTGAGTCTCGGTCTGAAGAAAAGTCTCGACCCGAAACGTCACTTATTCCTTTTCTCCAGAGATGCTGCGTGACCAGTTACTCCAGCCCTTTGTGTCTGTCCTCAGCATATCTTTGGGATGTGGGAGGAAACTGGAGCATTCAAGGGAAACCTAGACAATTGCAGAGAGAACAATCACGTGCCGCACAGACAAACATAGAAGTGTACAGCACAGGATCAAGCACTTCGGCCCACAATGTTTGTGCCTAATATGATGCCAAGTTCAACTAATCTCCTCTGATCCGTATCCGTCCATTGCCTGTGTCCAGTGCCTATCTAAAACCCTCTAATGCCATTACTGTGCCTGGCTCCACCACCACCACCTGGCAGTGCCCATCACTCTTAGCATCATGCAGCACAAAAACAGGTCCTTCGGCCCAACCTGTCCATGCCGACCAAAATGCCCATTTACGCTAGTCCCACCTGCCCATATTCCTCTAAACCCTTCCACTCTTTGTGTAGAAAAGATTGCCGTGCGTACCTCTTTAACCTTCCCCCCCTCTGACTTAAAAGCAATGCCCTCTAGTCTTTGGCGTTTCCACCCTGGGGAAAAAGGCTCTGACTGTCTATCTATGCTTCTATCACGTTTCCCCATTAAAAACAATCCATGTTTGACCAACCTTTCTTTACAGTTAATGCCCTCGAATCCAAGCAGCATTCTGGCGAACATGTATACTACTATGTACACTTCTGATCACCGCACTATAAGAAGGACGTGAATGCATGGGGGAGGTGCTCAGTATGGGGATGTTGGGGGAATCCAGAACCAGGGGTCACGGTTTAAGAATAAGGGGTAGGCCATTTAAGAATGAGATGAGGAAAAGCTTTTTCACCCAGAGAGTTGTGAATCTGTGGAAATTCTCTGCCACAGAAGGCAGTAGAAGCCAATTCACTGGATGTTTTCAAGAGAGAGTTAGATTTAGCTCTTTGGGCTAACGGAATCAAGGGATATGGGGAAATTGCAGGAACGGGTACTGATTTTAGATGATCAGCCATGATCATATTGAATGGCGGTGCTGGCTCGAAGGGCTGAATCGCTATTCCTGCACCAATTTTTTCGGTGTTTGTATGTATGCTGACTGAGATAGAGCTTTTTAGTTATGAGAAGAGACTTGATAAGACGGTTTTTGTTCTCCTTGGGGCAGAGGCTGAAGGGAGACCAGATAGAAATGTGCAACATTGTGAGAATAAGAAATATTCACCCACAGCAGGGTATCTGAGACCATAGGTTTAAAGTGACGTGGGAGGGTGACGGCCATTTGCAGTGCAGGGCAGTGCTTGATTGGGTGACCAAGGCCGAGACTCAGGAAACATTTAAGCAGTATCTAGAGACATACTTGAGTCACTGAGGCATGGAAAGCATCACTCCAGCAAATTCCCCATGAACAGTGCTGGGGAATGGGATTAATATCAATGGGGACTTGAGTGGCATGGACATGATGGGGTAAAGATTTTGTTTCTTTCTCTGTGACTTTGTGACTGTGCATTTTCATTGTGGGTTTTCGGCTTGCTCTTATTTCAGACACCTTTTCCGGATGCGATTTGATGTGTTTTCTTTGCATGGACATAATTTATTGACAGATTTGTGCCGTGTATCCACACAGGGAGGACGATGGCTCTGAGACAAGGCTGGATCTGCCCTTGCAGTACAAAGACAGAAGTGGTTTGCCTCCAATCTCTCCACATCTCTGCAGAAGGAATACTATTGTGACAGAGCTCTTTGATGAGGTGTGGCTGGAGGTCGTGAGGTGTATGGAGGTGCTGATTCGTAAGCATTGGGATGCACATGTTTCAGGTACAAAAGAACTGAACAAAAGATAGCACTTTATGAAAATCATTCTTGTACTAATGAAATGTAATGCAGTAACTTTCTGCCAAGATCTGCATGGATCTGATGCAGATATACCGGTGATTCAGCTGTTCCTAAGTGGAGGTGTCGTGAAGCCATCTGCTCAGCAGACCAATAGCCATGGATATGTCATGAAAATGCTGATTTTTACAAATTTTCAAGAAGTCTGACTAAGAAATCTACCCTGAGGATTGGAGAGCAGCCAACATCATTCCTTTATTTAAGAAGAGCGATGGGGTCAAATCAGGAAATTATAGGCCAGGACTTTTACTTCAGTGGTAGGGAAATTATTGGAGTAAGATGTGGTAACATCCAGGCAGAGGTCACGTCCTACAAACTTGATTAAGTTTTTTGAGGGGCTGATGTAGATGATCAAAGCGGGCAGGTTGTTGGATGTTGTCCACATAGAGATTAGTGAAGATAGACACAAAATGTCGGAGTAACTCAGAGGGTTGGGCAGCATTTCTGGAGTAAAGGAATAGTGACTTTTTGGGTCGAGACCCTTCTTCAAATTGGGAGTCAGGGAAGAGGGAAACAAGAGGTATGGAAAGGTTCAGAACAAATCAGAGCGGGCATCGATGTCCTCCTGCGCTCCGGTTCTACGACTTGAGTTTAGTGAAGATATGACAAGGTCCCTCATGGCAGGCTGATGCAGAGGATCGAGGCACGTGGGAACCACAGAGAATTACCGATTGGGTTAACTATTAGCTTGGCCATTGAAGGAGGGTAGCAGTGGAGACGTATTATTCTGACTGAAGATCTTGACCAGTGGTGTTCCGCCATGTTCTTGTACAGTGTTCTTATACATCTGTTGTTTGTGATACTTATAAATAAATTGCATTAAAATGTAAGTAGGCTGATTAGTAAATTTGCAAACAACACAAAAAGGATACAGCAGGATTTAGATTGGTTGGTATAATGTTTAGATGGCAGATGGGGTTCAATCGGGTCAAGAGAGAGGCGCTTTACCTTGAGGGTTGAAATGGAAGAGAAAGTAAACTGAATGGTGTGCTCGCCCTTAGCTCCCTCAAAGTGGCAGCACAAATAGATTGGATCACAGAAACCCAACCCACCTCAGCCCAACACGTCCATGCCGACCAACTTGTCCCATTTGCCTTTGACCCAGATCCCTCTTTTCCTGTCCTCCTACCTTTTAAATGTTGTTATTGCACCTGCCTCAACGAGATTTACTCGTTCCATCTATCCCTCACACCCTGTATGAAAAAGTTGTTCTTGGGTTCTTATTAAATCTCACCTTAAACTTATGCCCTCTGTCCTTGATTCTTGATTCTCTTACCATGGGGGAAAATACCTTGTGCATTCACTTATCTCTGCCTTTCATGAATCTCCATCCCTGTAAAAGATCATGCCTTAGTCTCCTGCACTCCAAAGAATATACTCGGTGCTGGCTCGAAGGGCCAAACGGCCTCCTCCTTCACCTATTTTGTATGTTTACACCTAGCCTGCCTAACCTCTCCCTATAGCTCAGGCCGTCAAGTCCTGGCAACATCATTGTAAATCTTCTCTGCACTCATTCCAGCTCAACGGCATAACAGGGTGAGCAAATCTGAACACAATAGTCCAGGTGCAGCCTCACCAACGTCTTGAGAAACTGACAGACATAAAGAATGGTAAGGGTAGTAAACAAGGCTGATGGCATTCTTGCCTTTATTAGTCAATAGTCGTTTATTTGTCACATACACCTACATGTGCAGTGAAATGAAACATTACCCGCAGTTCAACAATAAGACCAATAAGAATAATCAATAAAAATGCAATAACACATACAATCATAAACTAACACCAAACAAAAGAAACATCCATCACAGTGAGTCTCCTCCAGTCACCTCCTCACTGTGATGGAAGGCCAGAATGTATTTTTCTCTTTCCCTGCCGTCTTCTCCCGCGGTCAGGCTGTTGGAGTTGCCACGTTGGGGCGGTCGGGGCTCCCGACATTGAAGCGCCGAGCCGGACGGTGAAAGGTCCACGGCGGGCCGACCCAAGCCCCGCGATTTGGGGGGGGCGAAGACTCTGCGGCTGCCGGAGGCCCCGATGTCGGCCCCCATCCAGGGGCCTGCAGGCTTCCGACGTCCACGCGGCCTGCGCCGAAGCCTCCGGAGACGAGTCGCAGCCGCTCCCGCAACATCCGAAGGCGGCCAGCGCCACAGGTGGTGAGTCCGGGCCGCGGGCTCTGCGAACCAGAGCCCCAGGTGGTCCCAGGTGCATGGCCGGTGGTAGGCCGCAATGAGAACGGAGACTCGACACAGAAACAAAGGTCGCGTCTCCGTTCGGGAGAGAGAATTTTACAGTTCCCGTTCCCTCCCACCCCCACCCCCCCACATAACATACAAACACTACACCATATTAAAACTACAATTCAGACAAAAACAACAAAAAACACAAAAGACAAACGGACTGCAGGCAAACCACAGCTGCGAGGGCAGCGCTGGCTCCTAGTCGGGTGTCAAGGTGGGAAGTCGTTTTGCACTGTATAACATTTCTAATCGGGTTGCATTTGGTGTCCTGTGTGCAGTTCTGGTTGCCGTATTGCAGGAGGTTTGTGGGCACTTTGGAGAGGGTTCGAAAGAGCTAACCAGGATGTTGCCTGAATTAGAGAGTATTGACGTGAAGGGAAGGTTGACCAAATTAGAATATTTTTCTCTGGGGCATGGAAGCAGAGGGTCGACCTGATAGAGTCTATAAAATTATGAGAGGCATACATAGGGTAGACACAAAATGCTGGAGTAACTCAGCGGGTCAGGCAGCATCTCGGGAGAGAAGGAATGGGTGATGTTTCGGGTTGAGACCCTTCTTCAGCCTGAAACGTCACCCATTTCTTCTCTCCAGAGATGCTGCCTGAGTTACTCCAGCATTTTGTGTCTACCTTCGATTGAAACCAGCATCTGTAGTTTTTTTTCCTATACAGAGGGTAGATGGTCAGATGGTGGAAATGTCAAATACTTTTACGGCATAGCTCTAAGGTGCAAACAAGAAAGTTTAAAGGAGATTTCCAAGGTGAGTATTTTGCACAGAAGGTGGCGGGTGCCTGGAACACACTGCCAGGAACCTGGGAGAAGCAGATGTGATGGGAATGTTTAAGAGGCACCTGAACAGGCAGCGAATGGAGGGATGGACCATGTGAAGGCAGATGGGATTAGTTTAAATTGGCTTCACGGTCAGCACAGACATGGTGGGCTGAATGGCCTGTTCCTGTGTTGTCCATTTCTATGTTGTAATCCTTTGCCTGGTTAACCTGGCACGTACAATAGGCCCATCACAATGGATGGGAGTAATGACGGTGTGAAGCCTTTTATTTGATTTAATTAATTTTATTTTAGATATTTTTACTTGTTTTTTATGTGGGTGTTTTTAATTTGTGTTTTAATTTGTTTTTTAATAACTTTTTAAAAAAATTAACATTACTTTCATTTTTTTTTAACAGGTTCCAAGTATCACAAACATTTACTTTGAGACCATTGAGCCCTGGGGGGGGGGGGGGGGGGTGGGGTCAGGGTCATGATAGCTTCCACAGCAGCTGTGTCAGTCACTTCAACTGGGAGAGGCTCTGCACAAAGTGTGTGTCGAGGATGCCATGGAGCTGACATCCCTGCAGGAGGCTGGCCGGGACCGCACTGTGTGGGAACAGTGTGGGCCAGGGAGCAGCAACTAGCAGTGTCAGGCCAATGATAGACCTGGCCCATTGTTAATGACAGTCTCAGCAACTGTGTCATCATTCCACGAGAAGCTGATGCGTGGGCTTCAAGCCTTGTGCACCTCCTGCTCCAGGTTTAGTTTCACTGGCCCATTACCTATGCTGCGCTTGGATGGAGAAGGAGACACAGCACTCAGTGTAGTTCCTGCTTATGATTAGTACAACTACTTTGCCGGCGAGTGCCTGTGTATGTTGCCGTGCCATCCTCACAATTAATTATCATTTCACTGAGTCTGGGGTGTAAGCATAGATAAGTCCGTGTTGACCTCTGTGCTCATATTCATTCCATTGGCCCACAATAGGTCCAAATAGGTCTACGGTTGCCTCTTTAAATGCCTGTCTAAATGTCTCTGAATCATAGTGATTGTATCTGACTCACGGGCCTCATCTGGCAGTGAGTTGTAGATGTCAACCATTCAAATCATCTTTAAAATTCTTTCCGTTCACCTTCAACCTCTGCTGTCTTGTTTGTGATTCCCCTACTTGCCCCTTATGATTATGACTCTCTACCCCATAATTTGGTATACTACCGGATCACCCCTTAGCCTCCTTCACTCCAGGGTAAGCAAACCCAGTCTTCTCAACCCCTCTCCATTACACAGGTCCTCCAATTCAGGCAATATCTTGGTGAATCTCCTCTGCATTCTCTCAGCTCAATTGCATTCTTTTACGGGTGACAGAGTGGTAAGGGAAGCATATGGTATGCTTGCCTTCATCAGTCTGCCTACTGAGTGTAAGAGTCAGGAAGTCATGGTGCAGCTTTGTGGGACTTTGGTCAGGCCGCATTTGGAGTATTGTGTGTAGTTCTCATTGTCCCATTACAGGAAAGATATGGAGGCTTTGGAGGGTGCAGAAGAGGTTGGCTATAATGCTGTCTGGATTAGAAGGTATTAACTGTAAAGAGAGGTTGAACAAACTGGGATGGTGTTCTCTGGAATGTTGGAGGTTGAGGAGAGATTTGATAGAAGTATATAAAATAACGAGAGACGTGGATGGGTATATCGTCAGTCTTTCTCCTAGGATAGGGTGGTGGTGGAGGCAGAAACAATAGTGGCATTTAAGAGGCTTTTAGATAGGTCCCTGCATATGCAGGGAATGGAGGGATACCTGCAGGCAGGGGAGATTAATTTGACTTGGCATTATATTAAACCCAGGTATTGTGAGCCGATGGGCCTGCTCATGTGCTGTACTTTTCTCATTTCTATGTAACCAGAACCACACTCAGTTGTCCGAACCAGTGTTCTATAAAGTTGCATCACAATGTCCCAGGTTTTATGCTCCATGTCCAGTGTGATGAAGGCAAGCATGCCGTATGTTATCTTCATCGCACTATCTACCTGTGTTGCCACTTTCAGAGAACTGTGGACGTGAACTCCAAGGACCCTCTGTTCATCAACATCCTTTGGTGCTCAACCATTTATTGTAGACTAGCTTGCAATAAGTCTCCTTACTTAGTAAATAGGACTATTTGTGGGTTTCTAAAATGCATTTTTATAAATCTGTTATGTCATAGATCTGTTATCAGACTCTTTTTTAATTCATTTACAAGTCGTGGCTGTCACAAACAAGGCTAGCATTTATTGCCAAAGGTTAACCAAACTGCAGAGGCTGGTTGTCAGCTGAAATCTATCTGGTAAATGTCCTGTTTTTAAGCTGTTAGATAGGGAGTTCCAGGGTTTAGACCAATTAACAAAGAAGGAAAAGAATAACATTTATATGGGCACAAGAAACTGTGAATGCGATGCCCTCGGCCCACGGATATCAGCAGCGCTGTTGAGAGTGGCTGAAGTGAATTCTGTACAAGGTGTACTTTACACCCACTGTGTGGCAGTTGTGGTGCGGCTGAATGTTGAAACTGGGAGGGTGATGGTAGTCATGCCTTTGAACATCAAAGGAATGTGTCATTTCTCTGGTTGGTGATGCACTTGTGTGTGTGTCATGAATGTCACTTGTCGATGAGCAGTTCGTACCTCAATATTATCGGGGCACTACACTGTGCCATAGAAACATAGAAACATAGAAAATAGTTGCAGGAGTAGGCCATTCGGCTCTTCGAGCCTGTACGCACCGCCATTCAATATGATCATGGCTGATCATCCAACTCAGTATCCCGTACCTGCCTTCTCTCCATACCCCCTGATCCCTTTAGCCACAAGGGCCACATCTAACTCCCTCTTAAATATAGCCAATGAACTGGCCTCAACTACCTTCTATGGCAGAGAATTCCACAGATTCACCACACTCTGTGTGAAAAAAAGCTTTCTCATCTCGGTCCTAAAAGACTTCCCCCTTATCCTTAAACTGTGACCTCTTGTTCTGGACTTCCCCAACATCGGGAACAATCTTCCTGCATCTAGCCTGTCCAACCCCTTAAGAATTTTGTAAGTTTCTATAAGATCCCCCCTCAATCTTCTAAATTCCAGCGAGTACAAGCCGAGTCTATCCAGTCTTTCTTCATATGAAAGTCCTGCCATCCCAGGAATCAATCTGGTGAACCTTCTCTGTACTCCCTCTATGGCAAGAATGTCTTTCCTCAGATTAGGAGACCAAAACTGTACGCAATACTCCAGGTGTGGTCTCACCAATGCCCTGTACAACTGCAGCAGAACCTCCCTGTTCCTATACTCAAATCCCCTCGCTATGAATGCCAACATACCATTCGCTTTCTTCACTGCCTGCTGCACCTGCATGCCTACTTTCAATGACTGATGTACCACGACACCCAGGTCTCGTTGCATCTCCCCTTCTCCTAATCAGCCACCATTCAGGTAATAGTCTGCTTTCCTGTTCTTGCCACATTATACTGCATCTGCCATGCATTTGCCCACTCACCCAACCTATCCATGTCACGTTGCAGCCTCCTAGCATCCTCCTCACAGAAAACACTGCCCCCCAGCTTCGTGTCATCCGTAAACTTGGAGATGTTGCAATCAATTCCCTCGTCCAAATCATTAATATATATTGTAAATAGCTGGGGTCCCAGCACTGAGCCTTGCAGTACCCCACTAGTCACTGCCTGCCATTCTGAAAAGGAGCCGTTTATTCCTACTCTTTGCTTCCTGTCTGCCAGCCAGTTCTCTATCCACATCAATACTGAACCCACAATACCGTGTGCTTTAAGTTTGCATACTAATCTCTTATGTGGGACCTTGTCGAAAGCCTTCTGGAAGTCCACTCTACTAGTTACATCCTCGAAAAATTCTATAAGATTCGTCAGACATGATTTACCTTTCATAAATCCATGCTGACTTTGTCCAATGATTTCACCACTTTCCAAATGTGCTGCTATCCCATCTTTAATAACTGACTCTAGCATTTTCCCCACTACCGATGTTAGACTAACTGGTCTGTAATTCCCCGTTTTCTCTCTCCCTCTCTTTTTGAAAAGTGGGGTTACATTAGCTACCCTCCAATCCTCAGGAACTACTCCAGAATCTAAAGAGTTTTGAAAAATTATCACTAATGCATCCACTATTTCTGGGGCTACCTCCTTAAGCACTCTGGGTTGCAGCCTATCTGGCCCTGGGGATTTACTGGCCTTTAATCCATTCAATTTACCTAACACCACTTCCCGACTAACCTGGATTTCACTCAGTTCCTCCATCTCATTTGACCCCCGGTCCCCTGCTATTTCCGGCAGATTATTTATGTCTTCCTTAGTGAAGACAGAACCAAAGTAGTTATTCAATTGGTCTGCCATGTCCTTGTTCCCCATGATCAATTCACCTGTTTCTGACTGCAAGGGACCTACATTTGTTTTAACTAATCTTTTTCTCTTCACATATCTATAAAAGCTTTTGCAGTCAGTTTTTATGTTCCCTGCCAGTTTTCTTTCATAATCTATTTTCCCTTTCCTAATTAAGCCCTTTGTCCTCCTCTGCTGGACTCTGAATTTCTCCCAGTCCTCTGGTAGGCTGCTTTTTCTTGCTAATTTGTACGCTTCATCTTTTGTTTTGATACTATCCCAAATCTCCATTGTTAGCCACGGATGCACTACCTTCCCTGATTTATTATTTTGCCAAACTGGGATGAACAATTGTTGTAGTTCATCCATACGGTCGGTGTGGAGTGCCTCGTGTTTTGATGCAGTCCAAATATAATTGAGTGTTGTGGAATCGTCAAAAAAACATTCCTACATCACGGAGTGACACGGGGTGGCACGGTGGCGCAGTGGTAGAGCTGCTGCCTCACAGCACCAGAGACCCTGGTTCCATCCTGACTACAGGTGCCGTCTGTACGGAGGAGTTTGTACATTCTCTGCATGACCTGCGTGGGTTTTCTCCAAGATCTTTGGTTTCCTCCCACACTCCAAAGATGTACAGGTTTGGAGGTTAATTGACTTGGTATAAATGTAAAATCCTTCTACTATTTGCTTTCGATCTTTGCACCCTGGTATTTAGCCTTTCTGATCTGTGTGGTTTCCACGTTCTCCCTGTGACCTCGTGGGTTTCCTCCAGGTGTTTCGGTTTCCTCCCACATCCCAAAGACGTGCGGGTCTGTAGGGTAATGTGGCCTCTGTGAATTGCCCCACGTATCTACTGGGATAACTAGTGTGAACGGGTGATTGAATGTCGGCGTCGACTCGATGGGCCAAAGGGCCTGTATAACTAAACTAAAACAACCCTCAACCAGTGAATATTCCCCACTGCTCTGCAGTCTGAGAACAAGACTGTTGTTCTGGCAGCACCCAGCCATATAATGCTGCTCCCTCTTGTACCCGGACTAATCATTACCCAACCAACAAGGGTGGTATCGTTGGCAAATTTTAAAATGATATTGGTTGCCCTGCCATGGGTATCAAGAGAATAGAGCAGGGAACTGAGCACGCAGCCTTGAGATGCCCCTGTGCTGCTGATGGTCAGTGAGGAGCAGGTGATTTATACTGACAGATGTCTGCTGATGAAGGTCAATGATCCACTTGCGTAGGGATGAGTAGAAACCCAGTTTGAATATTGATTTCTCCAACTGCAAGCAACCCTTGCTTTCCATCTCTCTCCATTCTCCGACTAGTTTCACTGTCCTGATTATTTTTTGATTGTATGCCTCGTTGTCACCTTCCCTCTGTCAACAATGAACCATTCTTCATTTCCTTCATTATCGTCTGCTTTGATCTGTCATTTTCACACCTTATCCATCCATATCTCTAGACGCCCCCTCCCCTGATTCTTAATCTGAAGAAGGGACTCGACCTGAAATGTCACACATTCCTCTCCAGAGATGCTGTCTAACCTGCTTAGTTACTCTAACATTTTGTGACTATCTTCAGTGTAAACCAGCATCTGCAGTTCCTTCCTGCACATTTACCTGAGATTGACGATGAATTTGGAAGGGACGATGGTATTGAACACTGAGCGGTAATCAATGAACAGCCTGACGTATGTGTTCCTGTTGTCCTAAGTGGACCAGGGTAGAATGAAGACCCAGCAAGATGGCATTTAACTCAGACGAATGCGAAGAGATAGTCAGTTTAGTTTATTGTCACGCGTGCTGAGGTACAAGGGAAAGCTTTTTGTTGCATGTTAACCAGTCAACAGAAAGACAATACATGATTACAATCAATCCATTTACAGTGTATAGATACGTGATAAGGAAAAAACGTTTAGTGCAAAGTAAAACCAGCAAAGTCCAGTCTAGGATAATACGAGGGTCATCAAACAGGTAGATAGTAGTTCAGCACTGCTCTCTGGTGTGGTAGGATGATTGTTGCCTAATAACAGCTGGGAAGAAACTCGCACTTCTATCCCGTTTGCCTCATTGGAGAGGGGAGAAGAGGGAGTGGCCAGGGTGAGACTGGTCCTTGATGATGCTGCTGGCCTTGCCGAGGCAGCGTGAGGTGTAGATGGAGTCAATGGAAGGGAGGTTAGTTTGTGTGATGGTCTGGGCTGCGTCCACAATTTGCAGCAATTTCTTATGGTTCTAGATGGAGCTGTTCCTAAACCAAGCTGTGATCCATCCTGATATAATGCTTTCTATGGTACATCTGTAGAAGTTGGTGAGAATCATTGGGGACATGCCAAACTTCCTAAGCTTTCTAAGGAAGTAGAGGGGTTGGTGTAGTTTCTTGGTTGTTGCTTCAATACGGTTGGTCCAGGGGAAGTTGTTGGTGATATTGACTCCTGGGAATTTGAAGTTTTCGACCATTTCTACTTTGGCACCATTAATGCAAACTAGGGTATGTGTACCGCTTCACTTCCTGAAGTCGATCACTATCTCCTTTGTCTTGCTGACATTAAGGGAAAGGTTGGTGCCTCGACACCAGGACACGAGGTTCTCAATCTCCTTCCTGTGCTCCGTCTCATCGTTATTTGATATTGTACTCTGTCTAAACCAGGGCAAGACTTAAACAATAGTGACAGGGCCCTGGAGACTGTTATAGAATCAGGAGACTTCAGGATACAAGTTCCTAGTTTCTAAAGGTGGTGACACTGGTAGACAAGGTGGCATGCATGTCTTCCCCAGAGAGGCCAATGAGTACAGGAGTTCGAGGAGTACAAGATCTCGGTGCCCTCAAATCCAGACTTTCCGCTGGGAATGTTAAACATCGCCTGGATCCGATGGAACAAAGATGTACAGCATGAAGCTTTCTTTCACAAAATCCTCTCCATGTGTGATCCATGTTTTATACTCCAATTTGAAACTTAGATTATTGGCAGAGGTGCCCGAGAGAAAAATAAAGTACGACAAGGAATAGTGAATGACATTTTATTTTCAATGCAGATATTATAAAATGTGAAATAAAATCAGAAAATGCTGGAAACTCCCAGTAGGTCAGTCAAGTGAGAAGAAAGAGTAAATTAAAACCCTTTATTGAAACAGGAAAAGTGAGAAAACAAAGTGGAGACACGAGACTGCAGATGCTGAAATCTTGAGACAAAAACAAACTGCTGGAAGAACTCAGTAGGTTAGGCAGCATCTGTGAAGGGAATGTACAGACAATATTTCAAGTCGGGAACTTTCCTCAGATTGATGGGTGGGAAGGGGGGTAGGGCAAAGCCTGGAGAGTCATAGGTGGATACAGGTGAGGGGACTGGGTGTTGGAATGGCAGATGGTTGGAGTAAGTGACAAAGGCCAGGGATGTTGGATAAGGAGACATGGATGGAAAGAGACGGGGAGGGGACTGAGGATGGAATGAAAAGGAAATATGGGACTCGAATGGGAGACGAGCTTACATAGGAGAGGAAAGCGAAAATAATTTGAATTTAAGTTGAAAAAAGCAAAATACATCAACGGAAATCACATTAGAAAGAGGAGCAAAACAGAGCCATACAGCGTGGAAAGTGACCCATTTGCCCACTTCATCCACGCCAACCAGGTTGTCTGCCTGACAGTGCCATTTGCTAGCATTTGGCCCATATCGTTCTAATCCTTTCCTATCCATGTACCTGTGTAAATACCATTTAAACTTTGTAATTATATCTGCCTCTCCTGCTTCCTCTGCAGCTTGTTTCACATATCTAGCCCCTCTCTGTGGAGCAGACGCCTCTCGGGTCACCTTTAATCTCTTCCCCCCTTCACCTTCAACCCATGCCCTCCAGTTAGACTGCTGTATCCTTGGAAAACTATTCTGACCGTTCACCTCATCTATACCCCTCGTGGTTTTATATGCCTCTCTACGGTCACCCCTCAGTCTTTCCTTATAATTATAACCCACTGATCCTGGTAACATCCTTATGAATCTTTTTTGCTTAATGACATCTTTGGGTCAGTTAAGCAACTGGAACTGCACTCTTTATCAAGGCTAGTATTCCTGGTAACAAAGCAAATTGTACAGATGGGAATTCAGTTTGAGTGAGGAGCTTATTACAAAGGGTCTACGCCCTGAAACATTAACTCTGTGTCTCGTCCCACTGAGGTTGCCTGACCTGCTGAGTGTTTCCAGCATTTTCTAATTCTCCTTCAGATAATGGTCGAGGTCGTTGGCTCATCAGAGCTCTTGTTCTCACTAAATTTCAGGACCTTGTCAACACTTGGTATCTTGTTGATCGCTTACTCTGGGTAGGTACAGATATAGAACGTAGAAAAGTACAGCACAGAAACAGGCCCTTCAACCCACAAAGTTTATGCTGAACATGATGCCAAGATATATAAGAAAAGAACTGCAGATGCTGGTTAAAATCTAAAGCAGACAATAAATGCTGGAGTAACTCAGCGGGTCAGGCAGCATCTTGGGAGAGAAGGAATGGGTGATGTTTCGGGTCGAGCCCCTTTTAAGGGTCTGAACCCGAAACGTCACCCATTCCTTCTCTCCCGAGATGCTGCCTGACCCGCTGAGTTACTCCAGCATTTTGTGTCTGCCTGTACCTGATCCATGTCCCTACATTCCCTGCACATCCAAGTGCCTATCTAAAAGCCTCTTAAACGCCATTATCACACCTCCTTCCTCCAGCACTACTGGCAGCGTGTTCCAGGCATCCACCACCCTCTGGGTAATAAAATAAGCCCCGCTAATCTTTCTTAAGCTTTCCCCCTTCACCTTAAAGCTATGCTTTCTTGTCTTTAATATTTCTACCTGGGGAAAAGGTTCTGACTGTCTATCCTATCTGTGCCTCTCATAATCTGATATACGTCTGTCATGTTTCTCCTCAACCTCCGGCGTTCCAGAAAAAAACTATCCAAGTTTCTGGAACCTGTCCTTGTAGCTAATAAGCCCTAATCCAGGCTGCATTCTGGTCACCACGTCTGAACCCTTTCCAAAGCATCCACATCCTTCCTATAACAGGGCGACCAGAACTTCACACAATACACAAATGTGGCCCAACCAATATCCTACAAAACTGCATCTTGACTTCCTGGCTCTTATACTCAGTGTCCCGGCCAATGAAGGCAAACATGCCATACCAAAAAACCAAAGAACATTTTCCTTCAAAAAGACCATGTTCAAACTTCTAGGAGAAACTGATCTTTGCTCAACATGTGTGTTCCATAGATGAAGACGAGAATGTTTCTTCAGTGGAAGATGCAGGATTCAACTCTTTGAACTTCCTTTTGCCTCATGAACCACAGGTATTGCAAGTTTAAGTGTCAACTTTCAGCTTAGATTTAATACAATTTCAGGTTAGTGTCGATGTCTTCAATGAAAGCAGAAAATGCTGGAAACACAGTAGCTCAGGCAGCATCTGCGGAGTTAATCTGTCAAGTAATTTAAGGTTGAAGACCCTTCACCAGAATTGAAAAAGAGAGAAAACCAGTCAGCTTCAGTGGCAGAGAGGGTGACAGAGAGCACTCCAACAAAATGAAATATCTTTGATAAGGTGAGGCAAGGGGATAATTTGGATGAATCATTCAATCAATGGGTTAATGGAGGCAGTCAGAGGGATGCAAACATGAGAGCTTTGGAACGGGCAGTTGGAGAGTGAGAACACACACACACATGAATATAAAAGCTGCAAAGCGCAGAGCCTTAGGCCATGCCTGACAGGTCATTGGGAAGATAGCAAAACAGATCCTTTTCTGATAGATGAATTGATCAGATCTCTGCTAGGCAAAGAATGCAAGAGCATGGCTTCTTGGGCAGCCCCGTGACTTTAGACTTTGGAGATACAGTGGGGAAACAGGCCCGTCGGCCCACCGAGTCTGTGCCGACCAGCGATCACCCTGTGTACCATCACTATCCTACACAATAGGGACAATTTACTACTTTTACCAAAGCCAATTGGCCTATAAATCTCTGGATTGAAGATGACTTGCTTCCTCTCTATTTTTCCGGGTTTGGAAGCCACTGATGAGCCCAGTGTGGGGACTGCAAACTGTTGGCACGGCAGACGAGAGCTAATTGGGGATATGATGGGGGAGACAGTTGAATACAAAATACAGGATAGGACAGGCAGCGGGAGGTGGGTGAGGTTTTTGACAGTGGTTTAGTTCCTCAGCCCCTCCATCCTGAGTCACAGACTGGACCAGAGGATTAGATGGTGCAGACAGGTTAAGTAAGACTTCCTCTGCTTCACTGATAGTGGCTCCTTATCCAGAGAACCCGCATTCTATAAGGAACTATACATGGCCCTCTCCAGCTACGTATCTACATGATGCCCTGGGTGTGGACTTAAGACATTTAGTTGGTAATGATAATCAACTCAACCTTAACAAAATGTTCCTTAATTTCTTCACTGTGTGTTATAAAGCTTTTGTAATTTTTGATAACCATCTTCAGTGTGCACAATACCACAATACCACAATACCACCTACCTCAGGGTCAACTGCAAGCTTACTAATCATGCCTTGTATATTCTCACCCAAATCTTTGATACAAACTACAAACAGCAATGGGCCCAATACCAATCCCCGAGGCATACCACTAGGTCAAAGGCCTCCAATAAAAAAAAACACCACCCTCTGCTTCCTTCCAAGAAGCCAATTCTACATCCAGTTATGTAGGAAAATAACTGCAGATGCTGGTTCAAATCGAAGGTATCACAAAATGCTAGAGTAACTCAGCGGGTCAGGCAGCATCTCAGGAGAGAAGGAATGGGTGATGTTTCGGGTCGAGACCCTTCTATATCCAGTTGGCTCAGCACTTATCCCGTTGGCTCAGCATTTCAACTCCCCCTCCCATTCCCAATCTGACCTTTCTGTCCTAGGCCTCCTCCATTGTCAGAGTGAGGCCCAGCGGAAATTGGAGGAACAGCACCTCGTATTTCGCTTGGGTATTTTACACCCCAGCGGTATGAACATTGACTTCTCTAACTTCAGATAGCCCTTGCTTCTTCTCTCCATCCCCTTCCCCTTCCCCTTCCCAGTACTCCCATTAATGTTACTGTCTCCGACTACGTTCTATCTTTGTCCTGCACCCTCCCCTGACATCAGTGAGAAGAATGATCTCAACCCGAAACGTCACCCGTTCCTTCTCCCCAGAGATGCTGCCTGACCCGCTGAGTTACTCAAGCATTTTGTGTCTTCCTTCTATATCCAGTTAGCTAGGTCTCCCTGGTTCAAATGTGACCGAACCTTCCTGGCCATGAATTTATTCTTGCCACAGAGTATGTTCTATTCCTCAGTCACTCTCAGGGTAGAGTTGTAGACTCACACATGGATAAAGGCCCTTTACTGCATATAGGTTTGTCACCCTATTTATACGAATCTCGTTTACCATTACCATAAAGTGGCTTGGTAATACATGTCCAAATTCTTGGTGAATTTGGTGAGAGTCTCGGCCCCCTGACAATGCTTTCCTGATTTCCACCACCCTTCTCACCTTAAACCTCTGCCTCTTTGCCTTTGACATTTCTGCGGTTTTGACATTGGGAAAGGTTTACCGTCCATCTATCCCCACCAACACCTCTCAAAATGTTGCACACTTCTACCTGGCTCCCCCCTTGGTCTTTGCTGCTGCAAAGAAAGCAAATTCAGCCAATATCCAATGTCCCCTCGTAAATGAAACATTCCATCCCGGGTAACATCCAAGTGAAGACACAAGGAACTGCAGATGCTAGAATCTTGAGCAAAACCAAAGTGCTTGAGGAACTCAGTGGGTCAGCAAGATTTGAGGAGGGAATGACAGGTTTCTGGTCTGGACCCTTCTTCAGACTCCTGAGTTCCCCCAGTACTTTGTGTTTTGGACATCATCCCAGTAAGACTCCTCTGGACCTTTGTCTGTATGATCACATCCTTCCCATACTGTGTTAACAAGAACTGCACACAATATTCCAGCTGGGACCTAATCATGTTTGGCACAGACGTTGTGGGCCAAAGGGCCTGTTCCTGACCTCTACTCTGCTATGTAGATGAGGAGAGAAGAGGAGGAGTGAAATGTAAGGCCAGAGGGAAGGTTATAATTGGAAGGGGGCAAGTGGGAGGGGGAATGAAAGAAATATGGGTCTTGGGGGTGGGAGATGAGCATACGGAGAAGCGGAAAGAGAGAAAACAAGATGGTTTTAAGTTGAACAAAGCAAAAGACATCAACAGAAATCCCATTGCAAAGAAGAGCAGATCAGTCAGAGTCAGCCAGCATGCTGACCAAGTTGCAGCCTGAACTAGCCCCATTTGCCTGCGATGACCCATATCCCTCCGAACCATTCCTATTTGTTATTTATTTCAATGCAAGAGACCTCACAGGTAAGATCAGTAAACTCAGGGCATGGATATTTTCACATGGGTATTCTGGCGATGGCGTATGGCGATTATGGCTGAGTGTTATAGATGTGCCTGAGGCAGGGACCGAGTGGCAGCTCAATGTTCCGAGCCACAAATGCTACAGGAAAACCGAGCTGGAGGTCAGAGAGGAAATGGAGTTGTGTTCTTCACGTCAGAGCCTTTCTGAGAATGAATCAGCAGAAAGCGACTGGCCCTTGT
This sequence comes from Rhinoraja longicauda, assembly GCF_053455715.1. Taxonomy (NCBI): domain Eukaryota; kingdom Metazoa; phylum Chordata; class Chondrichthyes; order Rajiformes; family Arhynchobatidae; genus Rhinoraja; species Rhinoraja longicauda. The sequence goes on along the minus strand of NC_135987.1, from coordinate 1,887,895 downwards.
GGAGTCCCCAGCCATGTCATCAAAACCTACATCCAACTTCTACCTATTAACTCTAGCTCTGACTTCATAACCCCAACTAAATGTGTTTGCCACTGGATCCTTAGCTTCCTGACCTACAGCCCACAATCAGTCAGGGTTGGCAAGGTCTGGTATTTTATTTTATTCTTCACATGTTTAAATTATAATGTTTTATTTTGAATTGTCTTTATATCGTGTTGTTATCCTTGTGAGCAAAGCACCAAGGCAAATTCCTTGTATGTATACATACTTGGCTAATAAAATTTATTCAATTCAATTTAATTCAATTTAATTCGACAGGTGACAAAATCCTTCAGGATAATTCTCTACAGCAGTACTCAGCAAGGATCTGTTCTTAGTCCACAACCATGCTCCCTACACACGTTCAGCTGTGCAGCTAATTTCTAATAACTCCATCTATAAGTTTGCAGATGACACCACTGTACTGGGCAGGATCTCAAACTGTGATGAAACAGAGTAAGAGTCAAGAGTGTTTTATTGTCATGTGTCCCAGACAGAACAATGACATTCTTAGTTGCTGCATCACAACAGAATATGTAAACATAGTACACTATAAACAATATGATAAATGAGAGAGAAAAAAAAGTTCAGTGTGTACTGTATATATACACATACTCAGAAGTATACATATATATATATATATATACATACATATATGTGTATTCAATATATGTGTGTACAGTATATGTGCATACAGTATACACATACACATATACTCAAAAACAAACAATAGTAGTAGAATAATAATAATATATTGTAGTTCAGAGCTTATTTGAGGTTGTAGTGTTTGAGTCTGATGGCTGTAGGGAAGAAGTTGTTCCTGAACCTGGACTTTACAGTTTTCAGGCTCCTGTACCTTCTTCCCGATGGCAGTGGTGAAATGAGAGTGTTGCCAGGGTGGTGTGGGTCTCTGATGATGCCGGCTGCTTTTTTGAGGCAGCAACTCCGATAAGTCCCTTCGATGGTGGGGAGGTCAGAGCCGGTGATGGACTGGGCAGGGTTCACAACTTTTTGCAGTCTTTTCCACTCCTGGACGTTCAAGTTGCCGAACCAGGCCGTGATGAAGTTCAAGAGAATCCTCTTTGACACACCAAATCTCCCTAATCTTCTCAGGAAGTAGAGGTGTTGATGTGTAGGGAAAAAAACTGCAGATGCTGGTTTAAATCGAAGGTAGACACAAAATGCTGGAGTAACTCAGCGGGACAGGCAGCATCTCTGGAGAGAAGGAATGGGTGACGTTTCGGGTCGAGACCCTTCATTTATATGGTGGGCTGATTAAGATGCATGGATTTATGGTGCCTCGGTCATATGGATTCAGAACTGGCATACTGATGAAAGAGGGTAGTGTCAGTGAAATACTGCACTTTGGAAGGTTGAACGTTATGGGGAATTGTACAGTTAATGGCAAGACCCTTCACAGAGTTGATGCACAGAGGGATCTTGGAGTAAAGGGAATATGTTTAGACATCTTGCACTCACTTCAGGGAGGCAAAAGAGGACATGTGATAGCTTTGACAGATAAGGCACAGGAGAATCCAAAGAGATTCTAAAGTATATTAAGAGCAAAGAAGTAACTAGGGAGAGAATATGTATGAATGAATGAATGAATAAGTTTATTGGCCAAGTATGCATATACAAGGAATGTGCCTTGGTGCTCCGCTCACAGATGACAACACAAACATACAGTTAACAATTAAGAATAAAGCATAAACACATCAAAACAATAAGGATACAACATTACGGTCTAAACATGTGGGTGAAAATAAACCAGAGCAAAAAAGAGACTACAGACTTTGGTTATTGAGTAGAACTGTCACTCATGGAAAAAAAGCTGTTTTTATGTCTGGCTGTGGCTGCTTTGACAGTCCGGAGTCGCCTTCCAGATGGAAGTGCTTCGAAGAGTTTGTGGCCAGGGTGAGAGGGGTCAGAGATGATCTTGCCCGCTCGCTTCCTGGCCCTTGCAGTGTACAGTTCGTCAATGGGGGGAAGGTTGCAGCCAACAACCTTCTCAGCTGTGCGAACGATCCGTTGCAGCCTCCGGATGTCGTGCTTGGTGGCTGAGCCAAACCAGACCATGATGGAGAAGGTGAGGATAAATGATAGCAGTATAGAATTGGACCATCATTGCCTGTGGCAGATTGTGTTTCTTCAGTTGCCACAGGAAGTACATCCTCTGTTGGGCCTTTTTGACTGTGGAGTCGATGGTGGCCCCCCACTTAAGGTCCAAGGAACGTAAATGACTCCACAGATGTGACTGTGGTGTTGTTGGTGGTGAGTGGGGGGAGGGGAGGGGGAGCTCTCCTAAAGTCTACAATTAGTTCCACTGTCTTGAGAGCATTGAGCTCCAGGTTGTTGCGATGGCATCAGGACGCCAGCTGTGCCGGCTGCTTAAACATCAGAAGGTTGTCTATGTGTGGAGCCATAGGTGTTGAAAGTATATTTTTTTGTCTGTAATTATTGTGGATACAGGCATGGTTGCTAAGGAACTGAGGGAAATTAGTGATATATTGAAGAGAGTCCACATTACTGAAGAGGAATTGCTGGAGGTCTTAAAACGCAATAAAGTGGGTAACTCCCTGGGACTTAATCAGGTGTATTCTTGGACATTGTGGGAAGCTCGGGAAGAAATTGTTGGTCCACTAACAGATTTTGTGTACCATTGATAGCCATGGGTAAGACTAGAGGGTGGCTAATGTAGTGTCTCTATTTTACGAAGGCTGCAAGGAAAAGCCTGTGAACTGCTGACCAGCGGGTTAGGTATTGGAGGGGATTCACTTCGACGGGATCTACATACATTTGGAAAGGCGAGGACTGATTTGGAACTGTCAACATGGCTTTGTGTGCGGGATTAATTTTGATTTGTTTGTTTGAAGAGGTGTCCAAGAAAATTGATGATGTAGACTTTGTCTACAAGGACTTTAGCAAAGCCTTTAACAATGCACCACACGGGAGGCTGGTCTGGATTGGATTACTGGGGATCGAGGGCAAGCCAGCTAATTGGATTCAAAATGGCATGAAGATGGAGACAGTGGTTGGTGGAAGAAGATTGTTTATCAGACTGGAGGCCTGGAACAATTGTGTGCTACAGGGATTGGTACTGGGTCTACTGTTGTTCGTTATTTAGATTAACAATTTGGATGAGAATGTAAGTGGTGTGGTTAGTACGTTTGCGGGTGACACTGAAATAGTATAATAAACAGTGAAGATGGTTATCTTCAAATACAATGGCATCTTCATCAATTAGGCCAAGGAATGGCAGATGGAATTTAATTCAGATAAATGTGAGGTGTTGTATTTGGTTAGGGCAAACCAGGGCAGGACTTACACTATAAATGATAATGCCCTGGGAAATATAGTAAAACAGAGGCCTAGAGGTGTACATACACAGTTCCATGAAGGTAGCAACACAGATGGCCAGGGTAGTGAAGTAGACACTTGCACTTCATTGGCCAGAGTATTGAGTACAGGAGTTGGGACGAAATGTTACAGCTGTACAAGAAGTCAGTAAATCTGTATAGTTTTGGTCTCCCTGCTATAAGAATATACATAGAATATTGAGCAGTACAGGCCCTTCTGCCCACAATTTCTGTGCTGAACATGATGCCAAGTTAAATTAAATTCCTCTGCCTGCATGTGATCCATATCCCACTATTCTTTGCATATCCATGTGTTTATCGAACTGCTTCTCAAATGCCACTATTGTATCTGCCTCCACCACTACTCTCTGCAGCATGTTCCAGGCACACTTGAACACAGCACGTTCCAGGCACACTTACTCTCTGTGTTAAAACAAAACCTGCCCCACACATCTTAAATTTTACCCCTCTCACCTTAAATTTAATCCTCACACCTTAGGATGGATGTCTTTAAACTAGAAAGGGTGTAAAAAATGATTTCTAATGTTACCACACCTGGAGGGTTTAGACAATAGACAATAGACAATAGACAATAGGTGCAGGAGTAGGCCATTCAGCCCTTCGAGCCAGCACCGCCATTCAATGCGATCATGGCTGATCACTATCAATCAGTACCCCGTTCCTGCCTTCTCCCCATACCCCCTCACTCCGCTATCCTTAAGAGCTCTATCCAGCTCTCTCTTGAAAGCATCCAACGAACTGGCCTCCACTGCCTTCTGAGGCAGAGAATTCCACACCTTCACCACCCTCTGACTGAAAAAGTTCTTCCTCATCTCCGTTCTAAATGGCCTACCCCTTATTCTCAAACTGTGGCCCCTTGTTCTGGACTCCCCCAACATTGGGAACATGTTATCTGCCTCTAATGTGTCCAATCCCCTAATTATCTTATATGTTTCAATAAGATCCCCCCTCATCCTTCTAAATTCCAGTGTATACAAGCCCAATCGCTCCAGCCTTTCAACATACGACAGTCCCGCCATTCCGGGAATTAATCTAGTGAACCTACGCTGCACGCCCTCCATAGCAAGAATATCCTTCCTCAAATTTGGAGACCAAAACTGCACACAGTACTCCAGGTGCGGTCTCACCAGGGCCCGGTACAACTGTAGAAGGACCTCTTTGCTCCTATACTCAACTCCTCTTGTTACGAAGGCCAACATTCCATTGGCTTTCTTCACTGCCTGCTGAACCTGCATGCTTCCTTTCATTGACTGATGCACTAGGACACCCAGATCTCGTTGAACTCCCCCTCCTCCTAACTTGACACCATTCAGATAATAATCTGCCTTTCTATTCTTACTTCCAAAGTGAATAACCTCGCACTTATCTACATTAAACTGCATCTGCCATGTATCCGCCCACTCACACAACCTGTCCAGGTCACCCTGCAGCCTTATTGCATCTTCCTCACAATTCACACTACCCCCCAACTTAGTATCATCTGCAAATTTGCTAATGGTACTTTTAATCCCTTCGTCTAAGTCATTAATGTATATCGTAAATAGCTGGGGTCCCAGCACCGAACCTTGCGGTACCCCACTGGTCACTGCCTGCCATTCCGAAAGGGACCCATTTATCCCCACTCTTTGCTTTCTGTCTGTTAACCAATTTTCTATCCATGTCAGTACCCTACCCCCAATACCATGTGCCCTAATTTTGCCCACTAATCTCCTATGTGGGACCTTGTCGAAGGCTTTCTGAAAGTCGAGGTACACCACATCCACTGACTCTCCCTTGTCAATTTTCCTAGTTACATCCTCAAAAAATTCCAGTAGATTTGTCAAGCATGATTTCCCCTTCGTAAATCCATGCTGACTCGGAACGATCCCGTTACTGCTATCCAAGGAGATACAAGGAGAGGCTGGATATTCTGGGTCGTTGCTTCCCTGCAGAGTAGGTGGCTGGTGATCTTATACAGATTTATAAAATATATATAAGAGGCATAGATAAGTTGAAGAACCATAGTCTTTTCCTCAGGATAGGGGAACCTAAAACTCGAGGGCACAGATTTATGTTGAGGGGAGGAAAGATTCAAAAAGAATTAGAAAAGGGCCAGGTTGTTGACACATGGGACAAACTACCACAAGTAGAGGTGGAGCCGGGTGCAATTACATTTTAAAAAGCACTGCAACAGGTACATGGATGGGATAGGTGTCGAGGGACAGAGTCCTGGGCAGGCAGGTGGGAGTAGCTTGGTCAGGCACCTCGGCATGGATGGGTTGGGCCAACAGGCCTTGTGTAATGCTACATTACTCTATGACTTTAAAACCTGCAATTGTATGTTACTGTCCTCCTATGGGCCTTATGAGATGTCAGATTTTTCTCTCTGCGATGTTAATATTTGAATTTCTAGTCCCATAAATACAACTTCTTCCCCCTTTCCCCACCATTTGCTTTTGTTTACCTCATGCATAATAACATTTGAAATTATTTTTAAAGTGGTGTCGTGCAATAAATCTTTTTATCGGCCAGCCTCATTCACAACTTTGCCCAAATCCTAGCTTATTACCCATCGCTCCTGTAGGTGCTGATCTATATAATCCCGGTTCCCTTCCATCTCAAACATCAAGTTATCCGTCTTCAAGGGCCTCATCCATCGTAACTATTTCAGTCTTCCATTCCCCGCCAAGCTGTACATAATTTTAAGTTTGCATTTTTATGCTTCTAAAAGATCATAGAACAGTGCAGGACAGGAACAGGCCCTTCGGCCCACAACGTGCATGCTGAACACGATGGCAAGATAAACAAATCTCTGCCTGCTTGTGATCCTTATCCCTCAATCCCCTGTATATCCATGATCGCTGCTTAAGCTCCTGACAGCCTCCAGCTACTCAGCCCAACACTTTACCATCACGTGCTAAGATCTCAAAGATACACCTCCATGCTTCCTGATCTATTTAATGTAATGCTCTCATTGATCACAGGCTGTTAGTTCCAATGACCTTTTTTGGTTCAGTGGGCAATTTAGCCAAAGCTCCATTGCAGCTGCTTGTCTGCATTGAAGAATCCTGAATGTAATTCATTATTACATTAATCATTGCAATATTTCTTTATTGCGCAGGTCCAGCAGACACATCTTGATATGGCACAGATGAGTCCAAAGAGTTTACAGATCCGAGGGATTCCCTTTAATCAGAGAAGCTCTCCAATGCCTGAGAAAATTGAGTAAGTATTGTATGGGTTTGAATGTCAGTTTGTCATGAAGATGTTCTTTTTTGTCCTGTTTAGTTTAGAGATGCAGCATGGAAACTGGCCCTTCGGCCCACCGAATCTGTGCTGACCATCGATCACTAATTCTACCCTACACACTAGGGACAATTTACAGAAGCCAATTAATCTCCAAATCTGCACTTATTTGGAATATAGAAGGAAACCGGAGCACCTGAAGAAGCTCCACTGGGAGAACGTGCAAACTCTGTATAGACATCACCTGCAGTCATGATCGAACCTGGGTCTCTGGCGCTGTAAGTCAGCAGTGCTACAGCTGCACCACCGGGCCGCCCTAGCTGGGCCAGTTTTCCTTGGAGCAAAGATGGCTGAAGGGGACCTGGTAGAGTTCCAGGCAGTCCCTGGGTTATACAAGGGAAATGTCCATGAGCTGCTTTCTGCAGGAAACCGGAGCACCTGAAGAAACCCCACACAGTCACAGGGAGAACGTGCAAACTCCGTACAGACAGCACCTGTAGTCGGGATGGAACGCCAGTCTGTAAGGCAACAACTCCACTGCTGTGCCATTGTGCCTTGCCCAATCTTTGACTGGTTTTTCTTAATTATATTTCACACAGGCATCGAGTTATACAGCACAGAAGCAGATTCCGCTCCAACCACTGTACTGAAACTGCGCTCCTCAAAATCACAAACGACCTTTTCCTCTCCTCCGACGCTGGCAACCTCAACATCCTCATCCTACTTGACCTGAGCGCCGCCTTTGACACCATAAATCACTCCATTCTCCTCACCCGACTTGAAACCTCCTTTAACATCACCGGCACAGCCCTATCCTGGTTCAAATCTTACCTCTCTGACAGGCACCAGTTCATCTCCATTAACAAATGTAAATCCCCCACCGCTCCCCTCACCAAGGTGTCCCCCAAGGCTCAGTCCTTGGCCCCCTCCTCTTCATCCTCTACCTGTTCCCCCTTGGTCAATTAATCCGCCGTCATGGTCTCAACTTCCACTGCTTCGCCGATGATATCCAGCTCCTCATCTCCACCAAGTCAATCTCCCCCACCACACACACTACACTGACAAACTGCATCGCTGAAATAAAATCTTGGCTTCAATCAAATTTCCTCAAACTCAACTGCAACAAATCTGAAATCATCATCATTGGTCCAAAAACGCTCACCAAATCCACCCAAACCTTCATCCTCAACATTGATGGTCTCCCAGTATCCACCTCACCTCACATCCGGAATCTTGGAATCATCTTTGATCAAACCCTCTCCTTCGACAAACACATCAAACACATCACAAAGACAGCCTTCTTCCACCTCAAAAACATTGCCCGTCTCCGCCCATCCCTCTCCTTTACAGCTGCAGAAACCCTCATCCACGCCTTCATCACCTCCCGTCTGGACTACTGCAACAGCCTCCTCTATGGCTCACCCTCAAAAATCATCAGTAAACTTCAATACATTCAAAACTCCGCTGCCCGTCTACTCACCCACACCCCGATCCGTGACCATATCACCCCCGTCCTTTACAAACTCCACTGGCTCCCCATCCCCCAGAGAATCCAATACAAAATCCTCCTCATGACCTACAAAGCCCTCCATAACCTGGCCCCATCCTACCTGACCGACCTCCTCCACAGGCACACTCCCACCTGCACTCTCCGCTCTGCTGCTGCCAATCTCCTGTCCCCCCCCCATCCGGAACAAACTCAGATCCTGGGGGGACAGGGCTTTCTCCATCGCTGCTCCCACCCTATGGAACTCACTACCCCAAACCGTCAGAGACTCCTCCTCACTCACCACATTCAAAACATCACTGAAGTCTCACCTGTTCAGTACTGCCTTCAACCACTGAAGGTCACCTCACCTTCTGTCTCCTTTCTCTGTTCGTTTACTTATTTATCTATTTATTCACTTCTCTATGTTCTAGAAATCCCTGTAAAGCGTCTTTGAGTGTTTGAAAAGCGCTATATAAATGTAATGCATTATTATTATTATTATTATTATCAACCCAACTCCCCCATGCTGACCAAGATGTCTATCCAAGCTAGTCCCATTTGCCTGTGGCTGGTCGATGTCCCACTAATGCTTTTCTAACTGTTCATATAACTGTCCAAATGTCATTAAAACATTATAATTGTACCTTCCTCTAGCAGCTTGTTACATGTACCCCCCCCCCCCCCCCCTCTTGCACCGCTAGCGTTCGATCCTGACTACGGGATAGTACGTTCTCTATGTGACCTGCGGGGTTTCATCCAGGACCTCCGGTTTCCTCCCACACTCCAAAGACGTACAGGTTTGTAGGTTAATTGGCTTGGTATAAGTGTAAATTGTCCCTAGTGTGTGTAGGACAGTGTTGGTGTGCGGGGATCGCTGGTCGGTGTGGACTCAGTGAGCCGCAGGGCCTGTTTCCGCGCTGTATCTCTAAACTAAAACTAAACTAAATCATACTGATTCCCACCTCCCTTTCATCTCCACATAACTGTCCACAAAATAATTCTGAACAATAGAGCTCTAGGGGCTGGCGGAATCACTGGATCCAGGGGCTGGCGGAATCACTGGATCCAGGGGCTGGTGGAATCACTGGATCCAGGGGCTGGCGGAATCACTGGATCCAGGGGCTGGTGGAATCACTGGATCCAGGGGCTGGTGGAATCACTGGATCCAGGGGCTGGCGGAATCAAGAGCTCTCGGGGCTGGCGGAATCACTGGATATGGGGAGAAGGCAGGCACAGGTTACTGGATGATCAGCCATGATCACAATGAATGGCGGTGCTGGCTCGAAGGGCCAAATGGCCTCCTCCTGCACCTATTTTCTATGTTTCTATGTTAACACTGGAGATTGATGAGAGACCTGGCAGAAGTATATAAAATCATGAAGAAACAAAAAAACACAGATGCTAGTTAATACACTAAAGAACACAAAGTGTTGGAGTAACTCAGCGGGTCAGGCAGCATCCCTGGAGAACATGGATGTGACATTTTGGGTGAAGACCCTTCTTTGGACTGATGGTAGTGGGGGAGAGAGAAGAAAGCTGAAACGGGAGAGGCATGGCCTGTGTGACATAGCGTAGTCACAAAGGCATTTAGCACACTTCCCTAAGAGACCAAGCTGAGTATAAGAATTGGAACGTCATGATGCAACTGTATAAAACATTGATTAGACCACACTTGGAGTATTGTGCACAGCTGTGGGTTTACTTTCCCTGGAGTGTTGGAGGCTGATAAATAAAATCATGAGGGGCATAGATAAAGTGAATTGTCACAGTCATTTTTCCAAGGTAGGGGAGACTAATTGTAGGGGACATAGATTTAAGGTGAGTGAGGAGAAATTTCAATCTTGAGGGGCAGCATTTTCTACGGTGTTGGTGGGTATATGGTATAATCTGCCAGAGGAAGTGTTAGAGATGGCTCCAATTTCAATGTTTGCAAGATATTTTGACAAATCTCTATGACTATTGACAGACTGTCTCCAAAAAACATCCTGGAAGCACTTGACTAAACTACCCCATGTAAGGCAGTCCCAGTCAATACTGGGAATGTTAAACCTCACTACTATAACCCTATTGGCGTTGGCTTATTATTTTCTCTGTCTGCGTGCTATCCAGTCGTATTCATACTATAAATTAGTACAATTGAGCCATACACAAGTACAACCATAAAATACCCGAGTACAGAATACAGTGTTCCCATGTTCCAGTGTAACAGTTATAGAGAAGGTCCAGTTAACAAAAAGAGTGCAAGGGCTGTATTGAGGTTGATTGGAAGATCAGGGCTACACTCTTAGATTATGCATGGTTTGTTCAGGACAAGGATGGCACGGTGGCGCAGCGGTTGAGTTGCTGCCTTGCAGCGCCACAGGCCTGGGTTCATTCTTGTTTACGGGTCCAGTCTGTGTGGAGTTTACACGTTCTCCCTGTGATCACACGGGTTTCTCCAGGTGCTCTGGTTTCCTGCCATATTCCATAGTCGTCGATTTGTAGGTAAATTGACTTAGACAATAGACAATAGACAATAGGTGCAGGAGGAGGCCATTCGGCCCTTCGAGCCAATACCGCCATTCAATGTGATCATGGCTGATCATTCTCAATCAATACCCCGTTCCTGCCTTCTCCCCATACCCCCTGACTCCGCTATCCTTAAGAGCTCTATCTAGCTTCTGTAAATTGGCCTTAGTGTGTAGGATAGAACTAGTGTACAGGGTGATTGTTGGTTGGCACAGACTCGATGGGCCGAAGGGCTCATTTCCATGCTGTATCTCTAAACTAAACTAAACGACAAATTATGATGATATTTAATTGAAATTCTCGATCATCTCTTAGTTGGAATCAAGACCCAGAGGACACAGGTTTAAGGTGAGGTGGGGACAGATGTAATAGAAACCTGAGGGGCAACGTTTTCACACATAGGTTGGTGGATGTATGGAACGAGCTGCTGGAGGAAGTAGTTGAGGCAGGGACTATCGCAGCGTTGGACAGATGCATGGATAGGACAAGTTCAGAGGGATATCAGCCAAATGCAGGCAGGTGGGACTAATGTAGCTGAGATAAGTTGGGTGGAAGGGTCTGTTTCCACGCTGTAAGTCTCTATGACCCTATCTCCACTTCAACACCATTGATGCTGACTGGGGCATGTTTAACATTGCTTTTCCTGAAGTTAATAACTAGCTCCTTCATCCTGCTAACATTGAGGGAGAGGTTGTTGTCTTGACTCCATGTTACTCAGCCCTCTCTTCCCTCCCTGTACTCTGTATCGCCATTGTTCAAGATCCAGCCCTCTACGGTGGAGTCATCTTTAAATGGAGTGAGAGCAGGATTTATTTGCACAGTCATGAGTGTGTGAGGATTATAGTAAGTAGCTGAAGCCACATCCTTGCACAGGGCACTGGTGGTGAGAATGATCGTGGAGCATGTTTTGTCACCTGCCCTCACTGATTGTGGTCTATCGGTCAGGAAGCCGAGGATCCAGTGGCAGAGGAGGATACTGACTCCAAGGTCCAGGAATTTGAAGATGAGTTTGGCTGGGATTATGCTGTTGTCGTCTATTATACAGAAGTCTGATATGGGTGTCCTTGTTTTCTAGGTGTTTCAGCAATGAATGTATGGCCAGGAAGATGCAGTCTGCCATGGACCTGTTGCGATGGTAGGTAAACGCAGTGGTTGAGGCTGTCTGAAAGGCTGGACGTAATGTGCTCTATCACCAGTCTCTCGAAGCACTTCCTGATGGTAGATGTCAGAGCATTTACCTTGCTTTTCTTTGGCACCCGGAAGACTGGTCTTCCTAAACCAAGTGGGCACTTCAGAATGGAGTCGTGAGCAGGGATGCTCTTATATTCTTCCTGTGATGGGCGGCACGGTGGCGCAGCGGTAGAGTTGCTGCTTTACAGCGAATGCAGCGCCGGAGACTCAGGTTCGATCCTGACTACGGGTGCTGCACTGTAAGGAGTTTGTACGTTCTCCCCGTGACCTGCGTGGGTTTTCTCCGAGATCTTCGGTTTCCTCCCACACTCCAAAGACGTACAGGTATGTAGGTTAATTGGCTGGGTAAATGTAAAAAATTGTCCCTAGTGGGTGTAGGACAGTGTTAATGTACGGGGATCGCTGGGCGGCATGGACTTGGTGGGCCGAAAGGGCCTGTTTCCGGCTGTATATATATGATATGATGATATGATATATGATTTGCTCCACTGATTACTGGGAATCTACATTACAATCCCAGCTAAATGACTGCCTCTGTCTTTTCTGTAGACTTTACCCATTTAGACATGCCCTTCAGAATATACTCTCCACATTATATGTAGGAAGGAACTGCAGATGCTGGTTTAAACCGAAGATAGACACAAAATGCTGGAATATCTCAGCAGGACAGGCAGTATCTCTGGAGAGAAGGAATGGGTGACATTTCGGGTCGAGACCCTTTTTCAGAAGGTCTGCAGAAGGGTCGAGACCCAAAACGTCACCCATTCCTCCTCTTCAGAGATGCTGCCTGTCCCACTGAGTTACTCCAGCATCTTGTGTCTATCTTCTCTCTACATACTGCTGCATTGCTCTCCCTAAACAGCAGTATGACTCTTCCTCCTTGCATCCTCCCATCATGCCTGAAACATCTATATTAAGCTGCCACTTCTTCCCTTCACTCACTCATGTTTCCATGATTGCAATAATTCAGAACCAAAGAATCACCAAATGCTTTTAGAACATAGAACGGCACAGGAACAGGCCCTTCAGCCCACAACATTTGTGCTAGCTGCACTGATCTCATCTGCCTGCCCATGATCCACATCCTTCTCTTCCTTGCATTTCGGTGTGCCTATCCAAAAGCCTCTTAAATGCCACTATCGTAACTGCCTCCACCATACCACCATGCAGGATTGGCAATACGTTCCTGGCCCCCACTACCCTCTCAGTAAAAACTGCTGCGCTTCTCCATGGAACCTTTCCCCTCTCGCCTCTTAGCTGTGCCGTCTGGTGTTGGACATTTCCACCCTGGGGGAGAAAGGCTCTGACTGTCTACCTTTTCTATGCCTCTCATAAGTTTAGACACTTCTATCAGGTCTCCCTTCAATCTCTGACGTTCCAGTGAAAATTATCCGTCTATCCAACCTCTCCACGAGGCTTTAGACTTTAGAGATACAGTGTGGAAACTGGCCCTTTGACCCACAGAAACCAGCGATCCCCGCACACTAGCACTGTCCTTCACACTAGGAACAATTTACAATGTTACCAAAGCCAATTAACCTACAAACCTGCACGTCGGTAGAGTATGGGAGGAAACCAGAGCACCCGGAGAAAACCCACATGGTCACAGAGAGAACGTACAAACTCCAGACAGACAGCACCCGTGGTCAGGATCGAACCGGAGTCTCTGGAGCTCTAAGGCAGTAACACTACCGTTGTAGTGCTCCACCCTAAAACCCTCTAATCCAGTAGTCTGGTCAATCTCCCCTGCACCCTCACCAAAGCTTCCACAGCTTTCCTTTTCCACAACCTTTCTTCCAACTCCCTCAATATTGACCCTTCAATCCATGCACCTTAATATGTCAACAATCTGCAAGAGTATTCCCAAACTCATTATCACATTTGTAAAATGATGACATAAATGTTGTCTCCTCAGCATCCCTTACTACCACTTGGTTCTCCTTGTTCTGGCAACATTTTATATTGACTGAGCAGGAATGTTTTGTGGAAAATACAGAGAAGTCAGAGCCATTTACTTTGGATAGACACAAAATGCTGGTCCGCTCTCTCAGCGGGACAGGCAGCATCTCTGGAGAGAAGGAATGGGTGTTGATTCGGGTCGAGACCCTTCTGCTGCCATGTCCTATGGTCTGCACAACAAACTCTTTCCCCAGCCACTGTTCCCCATCTCCCTGGCAACGGCCTGAAGCTACGCTGGTCTCCCCACAACCCCGTTGTGTTTCACCCTGAAACAAGCCACTGGTTGACAAACCGCAGCTGAATGGTCGGAGCTGTTGATCGATTGACAGCATTGATTAATGATAGTTTATTGTCACTTGGTGCAGAGATTCTTTGTTTGCATACAGTATGTAAAGGGTGCTGACAAACGTACAAAAGTATGCAATGTAGTCCATCTTCCTTCTCCCCCTCCCCCCCCCCCCCCCCCCCCCCAGTCCCTCTTAGTTCTCAGTGGCGTGTCCTCCACCGACCCCCGGCACTCACACAGGTGATGGCTCTCCCACGTTCCCACGTCCCTCCACTCTCTCCCACTCTCTCCCTCCACTCTCCCACTCCCTCCCTCCACTCTCCCACGTCCCTCCACTCTCCCACGTCCCTCCACTCTCTCCCACATCCCTCCACTCTCCCACTCTCTCCCTCCACTCTCCCACGTCCCTCCACTCTCCCACGTCCCTCCACTCTCCCACGTCCCTCCACTCTCCCACGTCCCCCCACTCTCTCCCACGTCCCTCCACTCTCCCACGTCCCTCCACTCTCCCACGTCCCACCACTCTCCCACGTCCCTCCACTCTCTCCCACGTCCCTCCACTCTCTCCCACGTCTCTCTCTCTCCCACGTCCCTCCACTCTCCCACGTCCCTCCACTCTCCCACGTCCCTCCACTCTCTCCCACGTCCCTCCACTCTCCCACTCTCTCCCTCCACTCTCCCACGTCCCCCCACTCTCTCCCACGTCCCTCCACTCTCCCACTCTCTCCCTCCACTCTCCCACGTCCCTCCACTCTCTCCCACTCTCTCCCTCCACTCTCCCACGTCCCTCACTCTTTCCCACGTCCCTCCACGCTCTCCCACTCTCTCCCACGTCCCTCCACTCTCCCACATCCCTCCACTCTCTCCCACGTCTCTCACTCCCTCCCATGTCCCTCCACTCTCTCCCACGGCCCTCCACTCTCCCACTCTCTCCCTCCACTCTCTCCCACGTCCCCCCACTCTCTCCCACGTCCCTCCACTCTTTCCCACGTCCCTCCACTCTCTCCCACTCTCTCCCTCCACTCTCCCACGTCCCCCACTCTCTCCCACGTCCCTCCACTCTTTCCCACGTCCCTCCACTCTCTCCCACTCTCTCCCTCCACTCTCCCACGTCCCTCCACTCTCTCCCACGTCCCTCCACTCTCCCACGTCCCTCCACTCTCTCCCATGTCCCTCCACTCTCTCCCTCCACTCTCTCCCACGTCCCTCCACTCTCCCACGTCCCTCCACTCCCTCCCACGTCCCTCCACTCTCTCCCACGTCCCTCCATTCTCTCCCACGTCCCTCCACTCTCTCCCTCCACTCTCTCCCACGTCTCCCCACTCTCTCCCACGTCCCTCCACTCTCTCCCACGTCTCTCTCTCTCCCACGTCCCTCCACTCTCTCCCTCCACTCTCTCCCACGTCCCTCCACTCTCCCACATCCCTCCACTCTCTCCCACATCCCTCCACTCTCTCCCACGTCTCCCCACTCTCTCCCACGTCCCTCCACTCTCTCCCATGTCTCTCTCTCTCCCACATCCCTCCACTCTCTCCCACGTCTCACTCTCTCCCATGTCCCTCCACTCTCTCCCTCCACTCTCTCCCACGTCCCTCCACTCTCCCACGTCCCTCCACTCTCCCACGTCCCTCTACTCTCTCCCACGTCCCTCCACTCTCCCACGTCTCTCTCTCTCCCACGTCCCTCCACTCTCCCACGTCCCTCCACACTCTCCCACGTCCCTCCACTCTCTCCCACGTCCCTCCACTCTCTCCCACGTCCCTCCACTCTCTCCCACGTCCCTCCACTCTCCCACGTCCCTCCACTCTCTCCCACATCCCTCCACTCTCTCCCACTCTCTCCCTCCACTCTCTCCCATGTCCCTCCACTCTCTCCCTCCACTCTCTCCCTCCACTCTCTCCCTCCACTCTCTCCCACGTCCCTCCACTCTCTCCCACGTCCCTCCACTCTCTCCCACGTCCCTCCACTCTCTCCCACTCTCTCCCTCCACTCTCTCCCACGTCCCTCCACTCTCTCCCACGTCCCTCCACTCTCTCCCACATCCCTCCACTCTCCCACGTCCCTCCACTCTCTCCCACGTCCCTCCACTCTCCCACGTCCCTCCACTCTCTCCCACGTCCCTCCACTCTCCCACGTCCCTCCACTCTCTCCCACATCCCTCCACTCTCCCACGTCCCTCCACTCTCCCACGTCCCTCCACTCTCCCACGTCCCTCCACTCTCTCCCACGTCCCTCCACTCTCTCCCACATCTCTCACTCTCCCGGTCCAGCACGGCTGAACAGCGCCCGCCAGGATCTCCCATGAAAGTGGCCGGGCATTCCACTGTCGGTGCCGACCATCGGTCACCCATGTACATATCCTTCTTCCACACCCACTCACTACAGGCCAGGGGCAATTGACAGAGGGCCAATTAACCTACAACCAACACATCTCTGGGATGTGGGAGGAAACCGGAGCACCCGGAGGAAACACACACAGTTAAAGGGCAAAAATGCAAACTCCACACAGACAGCAACCGAGGTCAGGATTGAGCCCGGCATTGTGACGCTCTGGAACAGCTGCTTCACCAGCTGTGCCACCGTGCCAACCTTGATCTGCAGACAGGTGTTTAAACTATTTCCATCACAGCAACTGGAGGATTAAAAGTCAATAAATAAACTAGGTCAGAAAATGTTAAAATCAGTAAAGCTGATCAAGAAGCTAACAGAGCATTATAAAGGTCCACCTGCTTCATTCATATCCTCTGGCAATGAATTCCACTGTCTGTATCTAATCTGGCCTCCGTGTGACTTCCATGTGTTGGCCTCCTGTATGACTGTCCCAGCAAGCTGCTCAGTGCATGGACAATCACGAGGCAGCAGTTAAAGCTGGCATTCCCCTCCGTCAAAATCCCATCCATAAATAGAATCATACCGTGTGGAAACAGGCCCTTCGACACAACTTGCCCACACCAACCAACATGTCCCAGCTACATTAGTCCCACCTGCCTGCGTTTGGCCCATGTTCCTCCAAACCTATTCATGTGCCTGTCTAAATGTTTCCTAAACTCTACGATAGTAACTGCCTCAACTACCTCCTCTGGCAGCTCGCTCCACACATTCACCACCTTTTGTGTAAAAAAAGTTACCGCTCAGGTTCCTATTAAATCTTTCCCACCTCAAATTAGACCTGTCCTCTAGTTCTCGATTCCTCAATTGGGCATTTAGCCGATCTATTCCTCTCATGATTTTGTACACCTCTATAAGATCACGCCTCATGCCCCAGCGCTCCAAGGCATAGAGTCCTAGCCTTCTCAACCTCTCCCTATTGCCCAGGCCCTCGAGTCCTGGCAATACCCGCTCTGAACCCTTTCTCTGAATAATAGAAATGACTCTGTCTGAAAGGACTCGACCCGAAACATCACCTATTCCTTTTCTCCAGAGATACTGTCTGTCCCGCTGAGTTACTCCAGCATTTTGTGTCTATCCGGTTTAAACCAGCATCTGCTGTTCCCTCCTCTGCAATATAAAAGAATATCTGGTTTAGCTTTGCTGTCAGTGAGAGACCAGGGGAAATTTGGGTTGAATGTGTGGAGGAGATGTCTGATAGATGTGTTATTGATGTCTTTTGTCATGACCTTGATTGTAGGGATCCAGTTGAGAGGCCTGTCCTGAGACCCTATTCAAGCAACAACTCTGCGAACCGATTTCCTTCCAGCCACCCGCGGGAACATGGCAGTTGTTCTGTGTTCCGCCCAGAGACATTCATCCGCCCAGAGACACCCCATTCTGCACAGAGACGCAATAACCCCCGGATACTGCACCCAATACGTTGCAGTCTATCACGCTCCCGAACTCCAGCTGGATCTAGCAATGAAGTGGTGCACGGAGTAAGGCTGTACGTATAACACGTGAAACCGTCAAGCATTAACATCTATAGTGGAAGAAAAGAACTACAGATGCTGGTACAAATCAAAGGTGTTTATTTCACAAAATGCTGGAGTAACTCAGCAGGTCAGGCAGCATCTCAGGAGAGAAGGAATGGGTGACGTTTCAGGTCGAGACCTTTCTTCAGACTGATGTCAGGGGGGCAGGACAAAGGAAGGATATAGGTGGAGACAGGAAGATAGAGGGAGATCTGGGAAATGGGAGGGGAAGAGAGGGACAGAGACAGAGGGACAGGGCCAGTACCATAGTGAGGCCCACAGGAAACTGGAGGAACAGCACCTCATATTTTGCTTGGGCAGCTTGCAGCCCAGAGGTATGAACATTGACTTCTCCAACTCTAGATAGTTCCTCGGTCCCTCTATTCCCCTCCCCCTTCCCAGTTCTCCCTCTATCTTCCTGCCTCCACCTTTATCCTTCCTTTGTCCCACCCCCCTGACATCAGTCTGAAGAAGGGTCTCGACCCAAAAAGTCACCCATTCCTTCTCTCCTGAGATGCTGCCTGACCTGCTGAGTTACTCCAGCATTTTGTGAAATAATTAACATCTATAGAGTCAAGAGAGGACATTTGTCATATACACCTGATACAAACTGGAATATTTAGCTGTTTAGAGGTACAGCGTGGAATCAGGCCCTTCAGCCCACCGAGTCCGTGCTGACCAATTTTTACCAATTAACCTACAAATCTGTACGTCTTTGGAATGTGGGAAGAAACCGGAGCGCCCGGAGAAAACGCACGCTGTCGCAGGGAGAGCGTACAAACTCCACACAGACAGCATCTGTAGTCAGGATCGAATCCGGGTCTTGGCGCTGTCAGGCAGCAACTCTACCGCTGCGCCACCGTGCTGCCCCTGAACTGGGATGAAATAGAATGGAGCAATGAAATTATTAGTGACAAATACTGTCCAGCAACTTCCAAAACTGTTGGCTCAGATTTGGTGGAGCTGCTACACCAAAGATCTTGGCATATTTTCTTTCAAATTCTCAATACCTCAATTTCTACCAATTATTTCAATGCTCCGTACTTTTCCACCGTTTCTCTGTACATTCTCTTTCCAGTTTGGAGTATTGGGTTCAGATTTCATCACCCTGTCATATGAAGGATGCCATTCAGCTGAAAAGCTGGAAAGAGTGCAGGGAAGATGTACGAGGATATTGAGGGACTTGAGGGCCTGAGCCCACAGGTAGAGGTTGGGCAGGTTAGCAGCTTTTTTGTTGGAATGCAGGAGGCTGAGGGTTAATCTTATAGAGGTGTGTAAAATCATGAGGCATAATCTTGGGCATCTCATAGCTTCTGATTGCCAATATTGTCTTATGTGGAAGGACGTGGTGGCAGCACAAGGTTTAAATGGCATTGGACAGGGTCTCAGATACGAAAGGTGCAGAGGGACATGGACCTAATGCAGGTAAATAGAATTAGCATTGATCAGCATCCTGGTCAAACACAGCAAAAGGGCCGAGCTCAGATGAAGTATCTTGGTCAGCATGAACAAGTTGGGCTAAAATGCCAGTCTCCATGCTGTGGAGCACTGAACCCATGACCGGCAGGCACCGAGTCATTTTCTGGGTGCTAAAATAGCGATTCAAATGATGTTAGGCATTGTTTTGGAAAACAGCTCGCAGTAGATCATGATGTGATGTAACAATTTGGCCCAAGTTTTTCATCAAAATTATTCTGTTTGTGTCTTAATGTTTAATTTCCTCAGTTCCTCATTCGAGTAAATTTGAGGCAATTGCCCTTACAATAAAGCAAATGTTCTCACAATATGGATTACATATGGCTTGCATATTGGGTTTTAGGTGTAATCGTTCAGCGTTTTCCCAAAGATATGCTGCTTTAATGTAATGGATAGGGGCTCTTTGGCCCACTGAGTCCGCACTGATCATCAAGCATCTGTTTACTACTGATCCTACATTGTTCTCACTTTATTCTCCCAACTTCCAACCAACTCTCCCCATATCCCAGCGCTCACTTGCACACTCGGCACGTGCACACTCGGGGCAACTCTCCCCAAATACCAGTGCTAACTTGCACACTCGGCACGTGCACACTCGGGGCACCTCTCCCCAAATACCAGCGCTCTCTTGCACACTCGGCACGTGCACACTCGGGGCACCTCTCCCCATATACCAGCGCTCTCTTGCACACTCGGCACGTGCACACTCGGGGCACCTCTCCCCATATACCAGCGCTCTCTTGCACACTTGGGGCAACCTACAGAGCCCGAGAGGCCGAGCAACTGCATGTCTTTACAATGTGGGGAATATGTGAAACACTTGGAGGAAACCGATACGGTCGCAGGAGGAACATGCAAACACCACACAGGTAGCCCTGGAGGTCAGCACTGAACCTGCGTCTATGAAGCTGTGAAGCTGGGTCTATGCAGCTCTACTATCTGTCATTGTGTCGCCTGAACTAACTTTTAAACGCTGGGTGGTACTTTACTGAAACAATCTGTAATTCATGCATTTCAACCTTTACTGTAGTTAATCTTTTACTCAAAAAATGACATTGGGGCTGGTTGAAGGCAGCTTCAGTTCACCTCATTACCTAACTGGGTCATGGTGGCTGCTGAAACCAGGTGCCAAACATTTCAGAGCGTCGCGGTGACGCAGCGGTAGAGTTGCTGCCTCACAGCACCAGGGACCGGGTTCCATCGTGACCACGGGTGCTGTCTGTACGTAGTTTGTGCGTTCTACCCGTGACCTGCGTGGGTTTTCTCCTGGTGCTCTGGTTTCCTCCCACACTCCTAAGACGTACAGGTTTGTCGATAAATTGGCTTTGGTAAAATTGTAAATTGTCCCTAGTGTGTGTAGGATAGTGCTACTGTGCGGGGATCGCTGGTCGGTGTGGACTCGGTGGGCCGAAGAGCCTGTTTCTGCACTGTATACCTAAACTAAGCTGCTCCACTCTTCCTGGGGACCATGGTGCGATACGAAACGGTAAAACTTTATTCATCCCCAGAGAGAAATTGGTCTGTCGCCAGTTCACAAAGGTTCTCGATAAACGTGAAATTAAAAGTGAAAACAAAAGGAAAAAGACAAGTGACTATTGTCTGGCTGCCGTGTGCACAGAGCCTTCACCGCAATACATGAACAAACAAACACAGACTTATCCCCTGGGCAGAGGATTCTAAACTTGAGTCCCCGCCCCCCTTACCCTTACCCACACCTGGTTCCCCTTTGTTCTCCCACCTTCCCCCATGGTCCCCCCACGCTGGGTCCCCATGTTTTCCCTCCCCCCCTCACGCTCATCGACTGTTGATCGCGGGTCGATGGCGAGCCCACCCCACTGTCGAGGCTCACGCTCCCACAGAGGCGTTCGCTGCCACCGCCGCCACTCCTTCCTCCCCGACGGGCCTTGCCGCCCAGCTTGTCCAGTGAGTCGGTACTACCAGGGCGCGTTGCGGTCGATGGCGCAGTTGTTCGGCGGGTGGATCGGGCCCACGAGGCTCCCAGGACATTCCCACTGAATGTGGTGCTGGGCTGGTCCAGAAATGTGCTGAACTCAGCCAGCAGAATTAGCAAATAACAAACTCAAGGAATCAACGTTAATGTCTTCTTTCTTTGGACATAGGCAGAGTGCCAGGGATTGCCTGTCTGCCTCCACGTGGTCTCTCAGACACAACACCCTGCTGCCACCGATCGGCAGCTCGGATACGCACGCAGCTGCAGCATCACCAGAACCTCTACAGGTACTTGCAGTATACAACCAACAGAGCCAGCACTGCTACTGCTGAGGCACGGCAGCTAGCTATGTCATTCAAACCAGTGACAATCATACATCATACACATGTGCTCACTGCGAATCACACATAGACACACATGTGCTATGTGTGAATCATGCAATGCACATGTGCTTAGTGTGAATCATGCATATCAATGATACTTTATTGTCCCATGTATCTGGGTTCAGTGAGATGCTTTGTTTGTGTACAACCCGGTGAAATCGTACAGCAGACCTTGCCTACGCAGTACACTAGTCACCACAGTGGTATCTTTAGCCTGCCGCTGCAAGCTGCAAGCAGACCCCCGCTGCCCCCCCCCCGCCCTCCGTTCTCTGCTCGTGTGCTCACTGTGATCTATAACTATGAAGTCCTCACCTCTTGATAATGTGAAACTTTGCATTGCCCTGAATAATCTGAAACTAGAATTTGAACCTATTTCCCGTGCTGGGACAGAGTCTGTGCACTACAGTGTGGCAGCTTGAGAGACCCAAGTTCAATCTTGACCTCAGCTGCTGTCTGTGTGGAGTTTGCATGTTCTCACTGTGATGGCGTGGGTTTCCTCCAGGTGGCCTATACATTTCTCCCAGTATGTGCATGAGTGACAGAATGTGGGGAATGTTTGTGAAAATGTGAGGTGAATGAAACCTGGGATTCGTGTTGGATTAGTGCAAATGGATGGCTGATGTTAATGAGCATAACACATACAGGTAACCCCAATCTACTATAACCATACACTTACTTCTTCTAAACCTACAGCCACCAAGCAGTTGATCATCTGAACTGTCTGCTTGTTGCGATTGATAATATGATGCAGTTATGCACTTTCCAATGAAAAGTTGAGATTATCATGCCTGTTTCTCAGTTTAGTTCACTTTAGTTTAGAGTTACAGCGCAGAAACAGGCCTTTCGGCCCACCGAGTCTGCATTGACCAGTGATCCTCACATGTTAACACTATCCTACACTAGGGACTACATTTATACCAAAGCCAATTAACCTACATACCTGTACGTCTTTGGAGTGTGGGAGGAAACCAAAGATCTCAGAAAAAACCCACGCAGGTCACAGAGAGAACGTACAAACTCCATACAGTCAGCACGTGTAGTTATGATTTACCGCGGGTCTCTGGTGCTGAGACGGCAACTCTACCGCTGCGTCGCCATGCCACCCCTTCTATTGACATTGTGATTGTACGAGCGAGAGTGTGGGAAATATGACAGACATCAGCATGACAGACACAAAAAGCTGGAGTAACTCAACGGCACAGGCAGCATCTCTGGGTTTCAGGTTGAGAACCCGCACCAGCATGGTGCCTGGAGTGGAGGACTGTATTAATGCGGTGGGATTGGATCAGCTGGGCTTGTTTACCCTGGAGTAAAGGCTGGGGGGTGATCTAATGAGGGGCCTAGACGGGAGAGATGGTGAATCGTTTTCCCACAGGAGAAGCAACTAAACACGATGCCAGCTTCAGCACCTGGGTGGTGCCATGGCAGAGACCATGGAGCAATGGCTGGAAGCCATCCAAAGTCTTTGTGTCTATGTGGAGTCCCACACTGATCCAACCTGAGCTCTGTCTCTGTCAACTGGGGATAGATTGCAGCTGGACACAGCATGGGAGTAACTCAGCAGCATCTCTGGAAAGTATGGCTAGGTGACATTTTGGGTCGGGACCCTTCTTCACACCCATAACGTCACCTATCCATGTTCTCCAGAGATGCTGCCTGACCCATTGAGTTACTCCAGCACTTTGTGTCCTTTTGTGTAAACCAGCATCTGCAGTTCCTTGTTTCTATAGATAGCAGCTCACTGGAAAAGGACTGCTCTTTCAGAATGGTAAAATGTTACCCGGGACCCTCTGCAGCATGGGTTTTCACACTGATCGGAAGGACATGCTTGTGAAACTAAATTCCAGATTTAATAAATGACTTTAATGTAAGTTCTCAACTCCTGCGGTGAAACTTGCAAATTGTGCCTCTGGATTATTTACTGCTTTCTGGGTTACCAATCAGGTAGTTTCACCACCGTGCCACCATTCTTGATTTTAACAAAACATTTGACAAAATCCCAAGTATAAGATTGTGGAGAAAGTAAGAGCCTATGGAATCCAAGGGAAAGTGGCAGATTGGTTTGAAAATTGGTGCCGCGAGAGAGAGCGAGACTGCCAATAGACAATAGACAATAGACAATAGGTGCAGGAGTAGGCCATTCAGCCCTTCGAGCCAGCACCGCCATTCAATGCGATCATGGCTGATCACTCTCAATCAGTACCCCGTTCCTGCCTTCTCCCCATACCCCCTCACTCCGCTATCCTTAAGAGCTCTATCCAGCTCTCTTTTGAAAGCATCCAACGAACTGGCCTCCACTGCCTTCTGAGGCAGAGAATTCCACACCTTCACCACTCTCTGACTGAAAAAATTCTTCCTCATCTCCGTTCTAAATGGCCTACCCCTTATTCTTAAACTGTGGCCCCTTGTTCTGGACTCCCCCAACATTGGGAACATGTTTCCTGCCTCTAATGTGTCCAATCCCCTAATTATCTTATATGTTTCAATAAGATCCCCCTCATCCTTCTAAATTCCAGTGTATACAAGATGATCAGTCTGAAGAAGGGTCTCCACCCGAAACGTCACCCATTCCTCCTCTCCCGAGATGCTGCCTGACCTACTGAGTTACTCCAGCATTTTGTGAATAAATACCTTCGAAGTGAAGATGAATGTGAATGTTTCCAGGTTGTCAGCAAGGGTAATTTTCTTTGGAACACAGGACACCTGGGATATTATATTTGGGTAGGATGAGCAGTCTGAAGAAGGGTCCTGACCCGAAATGTCACCCATACCTTCTCTCCAGATATGCTGCCTGTCCCATTGAGTTTACTCCAGCATTTTGTCTCTACCTACGATGAGCAGTTTTGTCTTATTTCCCCAGTGAAGGACAATGACTACGGGACAAGGATTTAAACGAGAATACAAAGTGCCGGAGGAACTCAACAGGTCATGCAACATCTGAAGATGAAATGAGATGTTTTGACATTACTGGGCTAAATCATCACAGACTGACAGTCGATTCAAGTAGATTAGGTGAGAGATTAGAGAAGAGGGCAGCACGGTGGCGCAGCGGTAGAGTTGCTGCCTCACAGCGCCAGAGACCCGGGTTCCATCCTGACTACGGGTGCTGTCTGTACGGAGTTTGTCTGTTCTCCCTGTGACCGCGTGGGTTTTCTCCGGGTGCTCCGGTTTCCTCCCACACTCCAAAGACGTGCAGGTTTGTGGGCTGATTGGCTTTGGTAAAGATTGTAAATTGTCTCTAGTGTTAGTGTGCCGGGATTGTTGGACGGTGCGGACTCGGTGGGCCGGTGGGCCTATTTCCACACTGTATCTCTAAAACTAAAACTAAAACAAATTAGAGAATACTTCGTACATAATGATTATCAGGAGTGGTATTTTCGGGAGCTGGAATGATGTGAGGTATTGCAAATGTAGACCTGTGGCATTCAGGAAGAATGAAAGGCTTAATGCAAAAGATTGTGAGAGAGATACAAGTAATTCATGGGACCTGGTCACAGTCAGCAGGATGGGGAATACTGACAATAATAGGCAATTAATTATTGTATTTTTTCCAATAGAAAATCCAAATACATTCAAACCGAATTGAGAATGCAGTTAGAGATGAAGCAAGCCCTCTACCTCCAAAGGACAGATTCTTTAGTAACAAATACTTTACCCGGCCAAAAACCACACACACATTTCGGGTAAGGAGGCATGCAAGAGTTAAGAAGTGGATGGGTGAGATATGCCAACTATAATGTTCATCATTCACCGCGTGCATGGTACCAATGAAATAACAGGGGAGCTGTCATTCTCTCCACTGGTCCCAGGGTCGGATCAAGTGCATCATTGGACCCCGTGGGAAGCTGAGGAAGTCATTGTGAAGGCCTTTGCTGATGTATTTGCATCATCTTGAGCAACACAAATCCAGAAATCGGAGGCGCAAAGGGACTTGGGAGTGCTGGTGCAGGATTCCCCAAAAGTTCATCTGCAAGTCAAATCAGTAGTAAAGAAAGCAGACTCAATGCTAGCATTTTTGTCGAGAGGGCTTGTATACAAAAACAGGGATGTAATGTAGAGGCTCTATAAAGTGCTGGTAAGGCCGCATTTGTAATATTGTGAGCAATTTTGGGCCCCATTTCTGAGGAAGGATGTGCTGACGATGGAGAGGGTCCAGAGGAGGTTTATAAGAATGATCCCAGGAATGAGTGGGTTAACCTATGATGAGCTTTTGTCGGCACTGGGCCTGTACTCGCTGGAGTTTAGAAGATTGAGGGGGGACCACATTGAAACTTACAGAATAGTGAAAGGCCTGGATAGAGTGGACGTGGAGAGGATGTTTCCACTAGTGGGAGAGTCTAGGACCAGAGGACACAGCCTCAGATTAAAGGACGTTCTTTTCGGAAGGAGATGAGAAAAAATGTATTTAGTCAGAGGGTGATGAATCTGTGGAATTCTTTGCCACAGAAAGCTGTGGAGGCCGTCAGTGGATCATTTTAAGGCAGAGATAGATAGATTCTTGATTAGTACCATGTGTTAGAGGTTATGGGGGGAAGGCAGAAGATTGGGGTTTGGAGGTAGAGATAGATCAGCCATGATTGAATGGGGAAGTAGACTTGATGGGCCAAATGGCCTAATTCTACTCCTATTCCTTATGACCTTATGAAAAAGACATACATGGATAGGAAGGGTTGAGAGCACACTGAGCCAAATGCAGCCAAATGGGACTAGCCCAGAATGCCAACTTGGTCGGCATGGAGAAGTTGGGACAAAGGGTCTGTTTTTGCTCTCTACAGCTCTGTGGCTCGATGATACCAAGTGATAGGAGCTGTTGAAGAGAGGGTGAGATCCAGCCGTCACGGCCCCATGAGGCAGCAAAGACCGACCTGACCACAAACCCTCTCGGCAATTATTCCTGATTATAAAGTCTTCAGAGAGGACAGCACATGGACCCGGTACTTTGGGAAGGGAATAAGCTTATCTTTAAAATGATGAGGGTGATAGTTAAATCTAGACACTTTTGAAGTTACATCCTGTAGGTCGATGTAAGACTGCGTGCGGGTGAGTTGGGGAGGTGGGTGAGGAATGTGTGGAGTGTGTGGGGTGTGGGTGAGGCAGCTTTCCCCAAGGCAGCGTGGTGCAGATGGAGTGGATGGTGGAGAGGCAGGCTGTGTGTCAAGCTGGAGGGGGCAGCTCAGCCGAGTGGAAGCAGCATCCCGTGCTTAGTGGGTGTGTGGAGAGTGGCTCCAGTCCAGTGCCCCGGCTCCCACACTGGATCTGGAGCCACGGATTGGCAAGGCTGAGGACTCTGCTCTGTTTAATGTTAGTGTAGAGACATTAGAGGGGGGTGTGAGCAGCACATTCTGCTGGGTCACTAATTAATGGGAACGCCCGTCTCATTGTTGAATGGTGCAAACACAAGTACAATTATCTTGTGAGTAATCATTCTGTTTTCCATTCCATCACCAGCTCTAGTCTCTGCACAAACTGCCTGCTGAAACAGAATGGATGGACTGGGATGTTACAGTCACCACTCAGGTGAAGCCCCCCACCACTGCCCTGAGACCAAGGTGCCTGATCTCCCCTCGTCCCAACACTGGCTGTGTCAGACGCACTGCAGGAGCATCGCTGGCAGCCATTGTCTCCCACTACAATGAGCTGATCAGGCTGGCTGCTCTCTCACACTCAACCTGCCATTCATATTTGACACTTTGTAAAGAGCACAGAAACATGCAGATGAAGCTAAGATACAAACTGTGATATCATTCAAGGATTTATAATCTGTTATCCTTAGGGCTTGAATAATTTGGTTTTAACTAACTTAAAAGCCATAAAATAACTGTTCCACACCTCTGAAGGCCAAATGGATTAAAAAAAAAAATCCAGTATGTTGTGTCAAGAGTGGAGAATTGACGATTTAATTCACTTTCTTTATGAATGTCACAAACGGTTTTATAGGTGGGCATGTGACAAATATGTGAACATATCGCTAAGGGTGGTGTTGGTGATCACCTGGTGATTGGTGGTATTTTGTAATAAAGTGAGATTGGATATGCTAGTGTTGTCATTATTACTGAATTAATATTACTTGCATTAAAACACCAGACTTTGCCAAACACGAATAGAAAACGGAATAACCTCACATTGAACAAATTGTAAAAATATTAAGAATTCATAATATCTTTAAATATTTAGAACATTGAACAGCACAGCACAGGAACGGGCCCACAATGTTTGTGCCGAACATGATGCCACATCCAACTGATCTCATCTTCCTGCACATGATCCATATCCCTCTATTCCCTGCACTTGTGTGTGCCTGTCTAAAGGCCTCTTTAACAACACAATCATATCTGCACCGCCAGCCCAGACACAATGTTGCAGGCTCCCACCATCCTCTGTGGAAATACTTGCCCACCCACCCCCATGAAGCTTTCCTCCCCTTACAGCTATGCTCTCCAGGGATGGACATTTCCACCCTGTTTCTGACTGTCTACCCTATCAATGCCTCTCATAATATACTTCTATCAAGTCTCCCCTCAACCTCTAACGTTCCAGAGAAAATGTTTGAGGGACATCAATCTACAAATATAAAATGTGTTTTATTTTGGAACACGAAACTTGCCAAGCTCAAATTACTGTTTAGGCTGCAATTAAAAACAGTTCAGACTATTTTCCAATGAGTGATTTATAAATCCCTAAAGTCCTTGCCACTTCACTCATTACATGGAGAGGTTGATGATGTAGTATACCCTGCCAGGATCAGAGAATCACTGCTCTTAGTTTCCGTGTTTTCATGTGTAGTTATGCACATAGAACATCAAACAGCACAGCACAGGAACAGGCCCTTTGGCCCACAATGTCTGTGCTGAACATGATGCAAAGCCAAACTCTTACCTACACATAATCTATATCCCTTCATATCCATGTGCCAATCCAAAAGACTCTTAAACATCACTAACCTATCTGCCTTCACCACTACCCTTGGCAAAGCATTCCAGGCACCCCCTCCCACCTGCATAAAACTTGTCCCCAAACATCTTTAAACTTTGCCCCTCTCGCCTTAAAGCTATGCTCCATAGTGGGGAAAAGGTTCTGACTGTCTACCCTATCTCTCATAACTTTATATACTTCGAAGATAGTCATAAAAAGCTGGAGTAACTCCGCGGGACAGGCAGAATTTCTGAAGAGAAGGAATGGGTGATGTTTTGGGTCGAGATCCTGTCTGAAGAAGGATCTCGACCAGAATCGTCACCCATTCCTTCTCTCCAGAGATGCTGCCTGTCCCGTTGAGTTACTCCAGCATTTTGTGTCTTCCTTCTATATCCAGTTAGCTAGCTCTCCCTGGATCAAATGTGACCGAACATTCCTGGCCATGTATTTACTTTTGCCGCAAAGTGGGGGCTGAGCTCCCCCCCCCCCCCCCCCCCCCCGATGCAGAAGCTTGATCGCCCCGATGAGGAAGGCCCGATCGCCAGCTAAGGGAGTCAAGATCGTCCCGTCAACGGAAGGTTAGAGGCCCCCGACCGCTGGAGGGCAAAGAAGGGAGAGATTGAACTTTTTTTCGCCTTCCATCACAGTGAGGAATGTGGAGGAGTCACTGTGGAGGATGTTTATGTTAAAATATATTTTGTGTTGCTTTTGTTATGACTGTATGGCAAATGAAGTTTCTCGTATGTTGCAAAACATACTTGGCTAATAAAGTATTATTGTGATTGTGTGTGTGTAGGAAAGTGCTAGTGTACAGGGTTTACTGGTCGGCAAGGACTCGGTGGGCCGAAGGGACTGTATCTCTAAACTAGACTAAACTGTGCGTTGGAGTGATGTGGATTCCAGAAAGTGGTATATGCTTCACATTGGACTGATATTTGAATGTTGTTTTCTAGGAGTGACATTCCAAGAACATTGATTACTACGGGTGCAAGAGGTTCTGGGGAGAAGGCAGGAGAATGGGGTTAGATAGATCAGCCATGATTGAAAGGCGGAGTAGACTTGATGGGCCGTATGGCCTAATTCTGCTTCGAGAACATGAACATAACAATAAGCAATGTCAGCACAATTTAGTACTTTAGTCATATATTATACACACATGCACAGATCAATTTTACTAATCTGAGGGATTGAAATTGTTATTGACCCTGTTTAGGCAAATTCAGACCGGATTATAAGGGACTCAATGTAGGTAATTGGTCGCCAACTTGTGAGAGTGCCATCGAGTTAGTTGAGAGATATAATGTGGAAACAGGCTCTTCGGCCCACAGAGTCCACGCCAAACATTAATCACCCGTTCACATTAGTTCCATGTTATCCCACTTTCTCATCTACTCCCTACACACGAGGAGAAATTTACAGAAGCTAAAGAACCTACAAACCTGTACATCGTTGGAGCATGAGAGGAAACCAGAGATCCCAGAAAAACCCCACGCAGGTCACGGGGAGAAAGTGCAAACTCCATACAGACAGCACCCGTAGTTAGGAACAAACCCAGTAAGGCAGCAACTCTACTGCTGCACTACCGTGCTGAGCTCCCACACACCAGGTCCAGCTCCTTATTAGCATGGAAGCCACAAAGCCCCAAACTCAATAAAAAGCAGAGGCTGCTAGAGACCGACCTGGTGTTTCATCTGATACATGCATCCCTGTGAGATGCAAATGTGAGTGCTCACAATCACGATGCTCGAGACAATCTAGAGAAACAAGTATAGTTTATTTGCAAGTCTGCAGAGTTGGGTGTCTCCCCTGTCGAGACACCCCGAGGTCGGGAAAATCCCTTCTTTTTATTCACTTCATTTTACAATTGTTACACCTTTAATTCCTCCCCTTCGGGCTCCTTCCAATCGGAGGCCTGAGGTGCACAATCCACCGTCACCGCCCCTGTTGCCTTCCACATCATACAGTAATATTCATTTATTTCATTAGGCAAGCGCAGTACAGAGTAGTTCATGCCCTCCCTCTCTCCTAGCTCTCTGATTATTTTGGCCATCCTCCCAGTTCTCTGATTATCTTCTAACACTTGTCCTTGGTCTGTCACCATTTGTTCTTGTGGTTTTTTTCTCTAGCCGAGCACTGTCTGGTCAGTTATTTCTCAGGGTCGTATTGTCGAGTCAGCTATTTCTCAGGATCCGTTTTTTTAGTCAAGCAGAGTCGAGTCAGCTATTTCTCAGGATCCTTAGTCTAAATCAATTATCCCTTTTGACCCCTCTCTCACAATCCACCCTTTTTCTTATGCCACGCTACTTTGATTTATACTATTTCCTCCTTTTCTAGTGCTAGCAGCAGAGTCTTTGCCTCTCTATATTCCTCCTGCTGGTCATGCTGTGCTCTAAAAGCCATCATGGCGATGTCGTTCTTTGTCAGAGCTGCCTCTATCAATCGCTGAGACAACCCCCCTATGCAGGGAATGATGCAACATCCGAATAGACACAGCAACCCCATCATAACTATCACTGATGTTAGGGCTGATGTAAAGATGTGCTTCCATTTCCCAAACCAGGAGTCTAGAAACTTGGTCCAGGAGATGTCTACTCCTGAGTTCTCGGCCAATTCGATAGACAGGGAGGTGAGACTCGCTAGGGCCCTTGACACGGACCCATCAGGAGCAGTGTTGTTGGGGATGAAGGTGCAACATTGTTCCCCAAACATTACGCACACCCCCCCTTTTTCAGCCAGTAGCATGTCCAAGGCCATGCGATTTTGCCAGGCCATTAGGCTGGTAGCTGTCAGTTGTTCCGCTAATCCTTCAACCGCATCTCGAGTGTAATTTATAAAGCGTTGTTGATTGTAGTATAGGTAGTTGATCCAGTCCACATTTTTATTAATTGTGGACCACCAGAAGAGTATGGACTCAAAGCCAGCAGCTATCTGGTTTTTGGCTTTGAATTCATCGGGTACCCCTCTTGGCACCCCTATTGCATCTATATAGATGTGTGTGTCGAATGATCCTCTCACCTCTCTCCTTTGTCGTCGGCCTCCTTCATTGATTTTGACCGCATGCTCTACTGCTATGGTGAAGGGCATCATTAGTTGTGTAAGGGTACAGGTTCCTGTCCATGACCCTGGTAGCCGGGGCCACAGGGTATCCTCTCCACACCACCACTAGACATCGGCTCTACTGACTATCTGCTTTCTCAGCCAGGAGCTACTGAACAGTGACCCCTGTTCCTCAGCTGTTATGTTATACGTCTGATTGCAGTTTAGCACCTCCCCCATTTCCTGTCCATCTGGGTTATATCTTGTATAGCACTCAAATCCCTCCTCCCCGAGGGGAATGGTGAATGGGGGAGGTCGAGGGTCTTTCCTTTGGCCCTTCGTGTTGTTGTTGCTAGCCGGGAATAGGTAATGGTAGCTCTGGCAGGTCTCATTCTTTGGTAGTATGGGATTCGTGAATAGTTGTAGTATACATGACATAGCCCCAGGTGTCCTACTCCAATTCAGGGGAAATGGTACTGGGACCAGCTGAGGCTTAGCTCCGGCGCAGGCGTAGCAATTGGTTTGTTACATACTTCTGGCCGTGTATATCATCCAGGTAAGCCAGGTGTTGGTTCCCTTTTCCCTGTTGGTATTCCCTCCTCATACAATTGCCTTAATTCTATCTCTCCTGTTACTATCAGTATCTTCAAATCCTTAGGCTCATATTCCGTGGTGACATTGCTGACTACCGGTGGTGCTGGGGTTGCCCAGGGATCCCTACTCTGACTGTCATCTATCCGAAACATTTCCCCCTTATCCTCATATTTTACTATATATCCGTCCCGTTCTACCTCTATTTCAAACCTCAGGCATGCGTCCTTCCCTGTTCTATCTGCACATATCCAATACCTACCACTTTCATTTATTTGAACCCTCTGTATGCTTACATATACACGTCCTGGCAATCCCTTGTTTGGGTTTTGATATACTCTCCACCTATCAGTTTGATAGGTGGACTTATGCCACCCTTCTCTGGATGAAGTGAATACCTCGCGCCAATTTTTACAGGGATGGGTGCATACATACATTCTATAACCACACCACCATTTTCCTTCACATACATCAAATGGGATGGTGGTGGCCCTTCTATTCTGTGGTATAGTGATTTTTATACATGCTACATTACTCACAAGTTGGTAACCACCCAGCACCCGATCCACCAGCACGAAGTCTTCATTTTCCGTGCGGGGTTTTGGTGAATACCAAAGTCAATGGCTCCTTTCCTCCACGTGCCGTCCACGGGCTGATATTGTCTGGTGGGGCCTCCACGGGACCCTTAAATCGACTTGCATGTGTCCACCCTTTTTCTTTTGTTCGTACTGCTGTCTCGGTGGTTAATAACACAAGGTAGGGTCCAGTCCACCTAGGTTGCAACTTTTCTTCCTTCCACGTTTTTATTAGTACCCAGTCTCCAGCCTTGACTGAGTGAATCGGAAAATCCAGTGGCGGGCTCTGGGCCAGTAATCCTTTAGTTTTTAGTTCTGCAAGAGATTGGGATACTGCCAGTAAATAGTTTCTTAGGAACACGTCGTTCCCTGGTATTGTTGGGACCCCTTCTATCTTTCCTAAGTACGGGAGCCCGAATAACATCTCATATGGTGATACCCCTATGTCTTTCCGAGGTGCCGTTCGGATTCTTAACAAGGCTATCGGAAGGCACTTAGTCCAGGGGAGTCACGCTTCCTCTATTAACTTGGTGATTTGGGTCTTCAAGGTGCCATTCATTCTTTCCACCTTTCCGGAACTCTGGGGATGCCGCAATTTCCATTCAATTCCTAATGCTTCACATATCATTTTATGTGTTTTGGAGGCAAAATGGGTCCCTCTATCCGAGTCTATTGTTTCCACAATCCCATATCTGGGTATAATTTGCTCCAATAATACCTTGGCTACCGACTGTGAGGTGGCAGTTACTGTAGGGAATGCTTCTACCCATCTAGTGAAATGGTCCACTACCACTAACAGGTATTTCCATCTCTGTATTTGGGGCAACTCGGTGAAGTCTATCTGTATTCTTTGGAAGGGTCTTATTGCTAATGGTTGCCCTCCTCCTGGGACTGCTCTCATGATTTTCTTGTTGATTCGCTGACATATTACACAACCCCCTATGACTTGTTTGGCCATGGTATACATCCCATGGCAAGCGTAGGTCCTGAGGAGGGTATCACAGAGGGCTTGGGTTCCCCAATGGCTTTGCCCGTGCAGCCTCCCTAATAACTCCCTTATAATTTCTTTGTTCAATAGCTGCTTTCCATCCGGTGTCCACCATTTCCCATTTGGGGTACGCCAGGCTCCCATTTCTCTCATGTTTTCCTGCTCTTTTTCACCAAAGATAGGTATCTTTTCCTCTGGTTCCCTTAAAGGTATAAGTGACATCATTTCTACCGTCTGATCTGTGGCCGCTCTCTTTGCCACCTCATCCGCTGCCCTATTTCCTCGGGCTTCCAGGGTGTTACCCTTCTGATGCCCTGCCACATGTGCTATGGCTACCCGTTCTGGTTTCTGCAAGGCCTCCAGTGTCTGTCCTATCAATTGCTCATGCACTAATTCTTTCCCCCCCGAGCTGTTATCATTCCTCGCTCTTTCCAGATCTTCCCAAAGGTGTGTACTACCCCAAAGGCGTATTTTGAGTCGGTATACACTGTTCCTTTCCCTCCAATAGTTCCAAAGCTCTCATTAATGCGTATAATTCACAAGATTGGGCTGACCAACTACCAGGCAGCCTGCCGCTTTCAATTTCCTCCATAGTTTCCCCATTCACTATACCGTATCCACTATGTCTTTTTCCATCTATACATCTGGAGGACCCGTCTATAAACCACCGGCTGTCCTCAGCCAGAGGTTGTTCTTCCAAGTCTTCTCTACGTTTTGTCTGTAAATCTATTATATCACTACAGCAGTGTTCTGGCTTCCCCATCTCGTTTTCTCTTTCTTCGGGCGGGTACAGAAACTGAGATGGGTTTAAATTTTTGTCTGTAATCATGGTCAAATCGTCCTTTTCCATCAGGATAGCTTCATATTTTAAAATTCTAGAGTCCGTTAACCATCTGTTGGATTTCTGAGCCAATATTGTTCTCACCGTATGTGGGGTGGAGACCACCAAAACCCCCCCGAAGGTCAATTTCCTGCTCTCCTCTACTAGGACCGCTGTGGCTGCCACTGCCTGTATACAGACAGGGCATCCTCGTGACACTGGGTCCAATATTTTTGATAAAAATGCCACGGGCTGCCGGTTTCCCCCCCTCCTTTGAGTCAATACCCCGGAGGCTATCCCATTTTCCGCATTTACAAACATATGTTGGGCAAGGCGTTTCTCAGCCCCTCTAGGTCTCGGGTCGCCCAAGGAATATACTGGGTTTGTCCTGCCTTTTTCAAAAGTAATGGCATCATTCTCCCCCTCAGCTCCCGTCTCTCGTTCACCATCTCCTGTTGTGGTTCTATCTGTATACTTTCCCACCTCGTTCTTCTCTGGGCGTACCCCTGGCTTTCCTTTTTTTTTCTTTCCATATCTTTTTCCATCTCCCTTATCTCTATCTCTAAGCGCTTTATGGATGCCTCTATTTCCCTTCTACACTCCCTTGTTCTTTCCCCATCACTTTCTAATTCTGCTTCATTCTCACAGTTTTGCCTTCTCTCTGATGCCTGCTGATTACTCGCCTGTGTTTCTGTGTTGCTGTCTCCCTCATACTCCTCATTTGCTGCCTGATGGGTCCCATAAATCTTTCTGTCCTTGAGGTCCCTGAGGTCCTGCAGCCTTTTGATGTCTGCTTCTAGTTCCCGTGCTTCTTGCTTCATCCTTTCCTTTTCTCGCTGCCCCCTTCTCTGTCTATATTCCTTTATGTCTTGCTCATCGTTCCAAGTTGTGACTTCTCCCTCTATCTCCACTATTCCCTTTTACCAAAGGGCACTGCTTTGTTCCGTCCTGGCCGGAATAGGGAGGGGGATACCCAGGGTCCCATAGGCTGGGGTACAGAGTTGATTTTTTCTCCTGAAGCTCCTGACTTTCATGCTGTTTTGGGGGTCTTTCACCCTTGTTTGGGGTGGTATTCTTTTCCTGCTATGCTTTCCTCAGCCGTTCTTCTATTCTAAACAATTTAAGTACGTCTAGTTCTTTTTCCTTTTTCGTTACTCGGGTTTCTGATTTATCCTTAGGCTTATAGTTCTTAATTAACACTCCCCTTTCATCACACATGTTTATATCAAAATATAAATATATCAAAATTTATATCAAAATTTATATCAAAATTTATATCAAAATTTATATCATATTTATATCATTCCGTGGGCCATTTCGTAACCAATTTTTTTCGTCCTTTTTTCCCCCCCCATTTCTCAAGAGTGTTTTTTTAAATATCCTCTTTGGATACGGGGAACTTCCTAAGTAGTTCAACTGTAGTTATTTTATTCATTGTATTCGTCTTATGTTATGTTAGTGCACTTGGTCAGTCAGTTTAAATGCAGTCCTTGTTCTCACTCCGTTACGTCTCTATAGTCACTGTGCTACCTATTACGCTATTTCTATCTTCTATAGTTCTACTATATTCCTTTAATATTTATTCCGAGGCATCGGCAAGCCTGTGATTCCTGCGATTCTTTCAGGATTTATTCTTCGCTTTCCCCTTACAAGCATAACAACTTTCCTCCAGATTAGGGGAAGCTTTTGAATTAACAAACACATTTAATGCCTGCCGTACCCAATCCTCATCGGAGCCCAGTCGTGACCACCAGACTGAACTCCCTTTGATCGGGTATTTCTGCCACTCAAAATAACAGAGTTGAATCATTTTTGTCTTCTCCAATCCCTGGGTTTTTCCCTGCCCCCAATGGCTCAGCATTCGCCCCAACGGACTATCAGGCGGAATGCGGGGGTTGGGCTTACCGCCCTTCCCCTCCCTTTTGGGCTTTCCCTTTTCACTGCCCATTCTCCCGATCGGAATTCCCCTCCGATCTTTTATCCTCCCGATCGGAATTCCCCTCCGATCTTTTATCCTCCCGATCGGAATTCCCCTCCGATCTTAGCTGTAATTGCCCGAGTAGTACTTAATAGTCAGTTTTCTTACCCGGGTCCTGTGCACAAGAATCACTCGATTAAGCTCCTCGCGATTTCCTGCTCCTCCCACTTGTTTCTCGAGTCTCTGGTCCAGGTATCACTCGCTCAAACCGCTGACCGCAAGCAAGGAGTCTCAGTCCGCTGAACTCAGCGGGGTGCACCGTTCCTTCTTCCGTATACTCCCGTCAGCCGGCCGGAGTGGCGATCCCGGATGAGCCCCCAAGCTGTGAGATGCAAATGTGAGTGCTCACAATCACGATGCTCGAGACAATCTAGAGAAACAGGTATAGTTTATTTGCAAGTCTGCAGAGTTGGGTGTCTCCCCTGTCGAGACACCCCGAGGTCGGGAAAATCCCTTCTTTTTATTCACTTCATTTTACAATTGTTACACCTTTAATTCCTCCCCTTCGGGCTCCTTCCAATCGGAGGCCTGAGGTGCACAATCCACCGTCACCGCCCCTGTTGCCTTCCACATCATACAGTAATATTCATTTATTTCATTAGGCAAGCGCAGTACAGAGTAGTTCATGCCCTCCCTCTCTCCTAGCTCTATGATTATTTTGGCCTTCCTCCCAGTTCTCTGATTATCTTCTAACACTTGTCCTTGGTCTGTCACCATTTGTGCTTGCAGTTTTTTTCTCTAGCCGAGCACTGTCTGGTCAGTTATTTCTCAGGATCGTATTGTCGAGTCAGCTATTTCTCAGGATCCTTAGTCTAAATCAATTATCCCTTTTTACCCCTCTCTCACAATCCCCTTTATAACAAACTAGACCAAGTGGACCCGTTGGGCCCAAACCTTTCCTGCATTAGTGCAGCACCCTCTCTTTCTCCCCCTCCTCTCTTTCTCCCCCTCCTCTCTTTCTCCCCCTCCTCTCTTTCTCCCCCTCCTCTCTTTCTCCCCCTCTTCCCCCTCCCTCTCCATTCCCCCCCCCCCCACTGCATCCCCCTCAACCCCTCTTATCCTCCCCCTCACTCCCTCTCCCTCCCTAGGAGATAGATTTAAACTTTAAAATGTGAATAACTTTTAAAAATATAACACCGATTTCAATGAAACTTCTTCCATTAGCACCAAAGGGACGATAGTGAGTAAGGTGGGCCTACAATTGTCGTGCTATCGAGTCCATTTTGGCTGTAGTTCTATTGAGAGCCCTCTCATCAGTGGGCATGAACGTGGAGTGGCTCTCTGGTGGGAGGTCCACACATTGCAGCCGCTGCCTCACGGTGCTAGAAACCCGGGTGCTCGAAACTGCGGGTAGTGAGTCCTCCGGGGCGGGTGGGGGCGCTGTGGGCGGGTGGGGGCGCTGTGGGAGGGTGGGGGCGCTGCGGGTAGTGAGTCCTCCGGGGCGGATGGGGGCGCTGCGGGTAGTGAGTCCTCCGGGGCGGGTGGGGGCGCTGTGGGCGGGTGGGGGCGCTGTGGGAGGGTGGGGGCGCTGCGGTTAGTGAGTCCTCCGGGGCGGATGGGGGCGCTGCGGGTAGTGAATCCTCCGGGGCGGGTGGGGGCGCTGTGGGAGGCCGGGCTGCGGGCAGTTGGAGCAGAGATTCGGACGAGATGGCGGTGTTATTGGCGGTGCTGCTGTGTGTCAGTGTGGGCGCAGGTAGGAGCACCTGTACATGGCGGGGCCCGCCGGCCGGGCAGGGGAGGGGGTGACAGCGTCGCGGTCCGGGCTCCGGCTCTCGCTCCCCCGGATGCGGCGACGGTGATGACCCGAGGGGTCCGGGCCCCGCTCCTCCCTCCCTCCCTCCCTCCCTCCCTCCCTCTCCCCGGCCGGGCTGCCGTGGCGGAGTCTCCCCCGCAGAGCTGTCTGTCGGCCGCTGCTGTTGGCGAGACGTCGGCGTGGAGATGGAGGAGCGGCGGCGGGGGCCTGCGGGCAGGTCTGGGTCTGGGTCTGGGCCCGGGGCAATGGCAATGAGTTGGCTGAATGGGGAAGGGAGGGACTGAGGCTGTGGACCGGGATCAGGGTGGGTCCGGGCAAAGGTTTGGCAGACGGAACATTGGGAAACTGAGCAAACGCAAGGATCTACACGTTGATCATTTTACAGCGGTTATTCTACAGTTGCTGCGCCATTTGCAGACGGCTCTGTTCTGCCAATGCATGTTATTGTTTACTCATCCTTCCCACCCAAACCACCGCCTCCCCAGGTACCTGCCCCTGCAACCACAGAGATGCAACACCTGTCCCCACACCTCCTCCTCAACTCTGTCCAGGGACCCTGATTGTCTTTTCGGGTGAGTCGGCGGTCCACTGCATCCAGTGTTGCTGATGTGGGCTCCTGTACATCGGCGAGACCGAGCGTAGACTCGGCGACCGTTTCGCTGAACACTTGCACTCGTCCGGCCAAGGCCTACTGGATCTCCCGGTTGCTAAACACTTTAACTCCCATTCCCTCACTGACCTTTCTCTCCTGGGCCTCCGCCATTGCCAGATGCAAACCGGAAAAGCAGCATCTCATATTCCCCTTGGGTACCCTGCCATCACACTTCCATTACACCCCTCCCTTCCCTGTGCCCCACCAAGACATACCTATTTCACCTCCACTTGCTTTCTTTCTCCTCCCCCGTCACCTATGCATGTTGTGCAGGAATGCTGCCTGACCAGCTGGGTTCCTCAAGCACTTTTTGTCTTTTCAATCTTTATGTTTATTGTTGGGGAGTTGAACACAAAGGTAGTCATGTTTAAGTTATTTGCATATTGTTAGAGCACATCTGAATTTCCGGGGTGCAGCTGTGGTCGCCTCATTTAAGGAAGGGTGTTAATTGGGCAAGGAAGCAGTTTGTGGAACGTTTACTAAACTTGCCCAGAATGGGTTATCATATGATGAATAGTTGGGCAGGAAAGACTTGTATTGATCAGAGTTTAATAAGTGTTGGGGAACCATTGCAACATGCAGGTTCCAGAGGATGGGTGTGGAGAGGATGTTTCCGTAAGAACAAACTGGAGTTTGCGGGATTGTGCCTGATTAACATTCCTCGAATCTATTTAACTGCCCTCGGTCCATGATCCTGAAATGTCCCCAAGGCAAGTTCCGGAGACAAGGATTTTCAAGATACTGAACCCAACCTGTGTAGAAGGACACTGATTTACACGCTGATTTACATCGAAGATAGACAAAATGCTGAAGTAACTCAGAGAAAAGGAATAGGAAAGGAATACCTACTGAACCCAACTTCCTTATTTCAGTCTTAAATCGTCACGGCCATCACTCTTAAGAGCATGTCTTCTGTGCCGAATGCCACCGTGAGAGAGAACGTTTCGCATTTACCCTGATTAAACCCATAAAATATGTTGTATGTATCAGTAACATTGCTTCTTATTCTTGTAAGTTGAAATCTGTTGAGTTCTAACTAGTGAACATTTCCGTGAATCCCAACCTCTCCGGCCTTGACACGATGCCTTCTGTGATCCTCACCACACGACCCCTCTGTACTCCGGATCATACCTTCTCCCATCCACCGACAATCAAATCAAATCTTTCCTTCAACAGAAGGCAAACAAAAGATTTAATTGAGCAGGTTGTGTGGCTGGGAAGGGGACGTCACCAGCACCAGAGTCTGAGCGATGGAGGCCAGCACATGAATCCGGTGGGCTTCAAACTTACCTGCTCATCTTATGAAACCACGGGTGATCTGATCCTAATCTCTACACAATTCTTCCCCATACATGGTAACTTCTCTCTCCCTAGAGAATCAAATATCTGTCTGCCACTCACTTTTTAAAAAATCCATAAACTCTGCTTCACTGCTCTTTATGGAAAAGAAATTGCAGAGAATCTCTACCCTTATGGGGGAATATTCAATGGTGGGATCAGCGAGAACTGGCTGTTTAAGGATTTTACACCATAATTCATCCTATTTAGCACTGAGCTGAGTAACTCAATAGAGTAAATGAATTTAAACTGTTATGTTAGAAAAAACAGCTCTTTAAACTGATTTGTTTAGGACGGAACTGCGGATACTGGTTTAAGCCAAAGATAGACACAAAACACTGGAGTACCTCAGCGGGACAGGCAGTATCTCTGGAGAGAAGGAATGGGTGACGTTTCCGGCCGAGACCCTTCTTCAGACAGAATGATTTGCTTCTTGAAAGCCCTTTATTGAACGGGCAGTAATGCAGGAGTGGATAGCGGGTGTTTTGCGTGTTTTTAAAAGAGAATTCGGAGAACTATTTGCAGCAGCTTCTCCTTAGATGGTCGCTCAAGCTCTGGGGTGATTCTGTTCCACTCCAGTACTTTTTAAACAGTGCCATAAATTGTGGCGACTGAATTTGTGGGTGTGCAAAAGAATTTCACTCTGCTGTGAGTATGTGACAATAAAGAACCATTGAATTCTCAGTTCCCGGACACTACCCTGTTTTGAGCTGTCAGGGCGGAGATTCTCCTGTCATTGTGGATGTTACATTTCTTTTCCAAGGACACTTTGAGAACATCCTTGAATAGTTTCCTCGACCTTCTGCTCATATCTTGCTGTGTCAGAGTCCACTGTTGCACATTTGAGCATCTTGGTACAGCCTTCAAGGTCAGGTGAGAGTAATTTGAGTGGTAATGTGGGAATGGAGGTCTGGGAGAGGAGGTCTAAGGGTCTCCTCGTGCCAGTGGAGTTAGTATTTTGGGGAGAGGAGACAGCAGTGGTGTTTTTGAAATGCCTGCACTGAGTTGTCCATGCCTCTGAAATGCATCATTGATGTCTGGTGTTCCATGAGCTTTGTGCCAAGTTTGAGATCTTTATTTTTGAATTGTTGTGGATGGGGGGGGGGGGGGGGGGGGGGGGTTGTGGTTGGGAACCACCAATGTGGCCAAACAAGGAAAAGTTGGTGGTATTTAGCAGATTGGTAAAATCTGTTGAATAATTTGGGGATCTAGTCGGTGACTTGAAGTGCAGCCTGCAGACACGTCTGCCTTGCAGCTTGCAAACTGCGGCTGAACGGACCTGTAGCGGGACAATGTTGATGCAAGTGCTCTCCATTTGTCCTGTGGATAAGCTGCACTCCAGTAGTAATCTTGTTAGGGAGGTACAACTTTGCATTGAGAGAGACTGAGCACAGTGTGGGAGTGTTGAAACTGCTGGTATCAGTTCAGTTTAGTTTATTGTCACGTGTAATGAGGTACAGTGAAAAGCTTTTGTTGCTTGGTAACCATTCAGCAGAAAGACAAAATGTGATTACAATCGAGCCATTCACAGTGTACAGATACACGATAAGGGAATAACGTTTACTGCAAGATAAAGCCTGTAAAGTCCGATCAAAGATAGCCTGGGAGTTCCCGATGAGGTAGATAGTAGTTCAGGACCGTGTTCTAGTTGCGGTAAGATGGTTCAGTTGCCTGATAACAGCTGGGAAGAAACTGTCCCTGAATCTGGAGGTGTGCGTTTTCACACTTCTATACCTTTTGCCCGATGGGAGAGGGGAGAAGAGGGAGTGGCCAGGATGCGACTCGTCCTTGATCATGATACTGGCCTTGACGAGGCAGCGTGAGGTATAAATGGAGTCAATGGAAAGGACGTTGGTTTGTGTGTTGGTCTGGGCTGCGTCCACAATTTACTGCAATTTCTTGCGGTCTTGGATGGAGCTGTTCCCAAGTCACTCCTTGGATCTCCTTTGATGGAAGGGCACAAGGGCACTTGCATATAAATGTTGTGGGCTGTTATTATTCAGGTTCCCTTTCCACGGCAGCAATCTGATGATCGTACAGAGTAAGGTCTAAACGTTTCCAACCCAACCCAGGAAAGTTCCATGATAACTTGGCAGTGTGTTGTGCAAAAGATTTGATAAAAAGGATCAGTCCTTTTATTGGTGATTGTCCTTCAGACTTATCTGGAACTCCAGCCTGATTTATTTTCATTATTTCCTTCTCGAGTCAATCAAGGCAACCTGGTTGATCCAAACAAGACGGATTTTAGTGAGAATCTCAGGGTTCCGACCCAAAGCATTGTCTGTTCCTTTGCCTCTACCAATACTGCCTGACCCGCTGGGTTGGTGATGTTTGAACTTTAGTAAGATCTCTAGAGGTTCCACATACACAACAAAGTTGTCATAAGGGTAAGAATCTCTGGGATCCAGGACCAGTTGGAAAATTGAATCCAAAATTAGAATATTTTTGGGAGGTGGAGCGTTGTTTTGAGATTGGAAGTCGGTGACCTGTGTAGTCATAAGATCAAACGTGAGAGGAGCAGAATTAGGCCATTCGCCCCATCAAATCTACTCCGCCATTCAATCATCTCTCCCT
Source organism: Rhinoraja longicauda (assembly GCF_053455715.1). Taxonomy (NCBI): domain Eukaryota; kingdom Metazoa; phylum Chordata; class Chondrichthyes; order Rajiformes; family Arhynchobatidae; genus Rhinoraja; species Rhinoraja longicauda. The sequence continues at coordinate 1,844,889 of NC_135987.1, read as the reverse complement.
CCTAACCCCATCCTTCTCCCCATAAACTCTGACACCCGTACTAATCAGGAATCTATCTCTGCCTTAAATATATCCACTGATGGCCTCCACAGCCTTCTGTGGCAAAGAATTCCACAGATTAACCACCCTGTGACTAAAGACATTTCTCCTTTCTAAAAGAACATCCTTTAATTCTGAGGCTATAACCCCTAGTCCTAGACTCTCCCACTAGTGGAAACATCCTCTCCACATTCACAAAATGCTGGAGTAATTCAGCAGGTCAGGCAGCATCTCTGAGGAGAAAGAATGGGTGACGTTTCAGGTTGAGACCCCTCTTCGACCCGAAACGTCACCCATTCCTTCCCTCCAGAGATGCTGCCTGTCCTGCTGAGTTACTCCAGCATTTTGTGTCTACCTTCGATTTAAACCAGCATCTGCAGTTTTCTTTCCTACACATCTCTCTACATTCACTCTATCCAAGTCTTATGGGATCTGAGATCCCGATGAATGCAGGAGGTCTAGTGAGTTTGCAGAAGACGCAGCAATTAGTGATGGGATTATGAACAGGATGATACTGATCAGCTCCCTGCTATCCACACAAGGCTGGTAGGGGTTGGTCGGGCAGGACAGCAGTGCGGGGGGAAGAGCAGCTGCCTCATAGAGCCAGGGACCCGAGTTCAATCCTGACCCCAGGTGTCAACTGTGTGGAGTTTGCACGTTCTCCCTGTGACCGAGTGGGGTTCCTCTGGGTGCTCCGGTTTCCTCCCACATCCCAAAGATGTACAGGTTTGCAGGTTAATTGGCCCTCTAAATTGCCCTAGTGTGTGGGGAGTGGATGAGAAAATGGGATAACATAGACTTAGTGTGAACGGGGGATTGCTGGTCGGCGTGGATTCCATGGGCCTGTTCCCACGCAGTATCCTCCAATCTATCAACATTCAAGCACATTGCAAAAAACGTTTCTAGATGATGACGTGCTGTTTTTGTGACGGTGTTTGTCAGTAAGGCGTACCAGCACCTCTTTAAAGTGATTAACTAGATTTTCACATTTTTAATATAAAAATATTCCTAAAGTTTAAAAGTTAAATGGATTTATTAAATTAGGTGGGGGAAGTTAATGACTTTTGGTTGATAGATTTTGGGGAACTGACATTGTATCATCTGCCCTCTGGTCGACGTTTCAGGTCGATCAAATCCCGAACAAACAGACTTAAAAACAGTTTTTACCCCAGGGCCATACGAGAACTGAACACTACCTTTGCACTAGGCAACACCGTTAAAAAATCTTGTACTTAATATAATTGTATTTAATTGTATTTATGTATTTATTTGTTTTTGCATTTATTGCATATATGTTTGTACGCACCGTCAGGATTGGCTATTTTTTAATTTCGTTGTACTCGTTGCAATGACAATAAATGAATTTTATTATTATTATTATTATTAAATGACATGATTGGAATGACTGGTGGGGAGGAGAGTTTGGGATGGGAACAGCAGCAGTCTATTTTGATGCAGTGCAGAGGGTAGAGTGGGTTGTGAAATGCATGATTATCAAGCTGAGTGAGTAATCCTGCCCCATGATGTGTTGTGCTGTTCAGTGTAATCATGTGAGTGTGTGATCAGCATCGTGTGACTGCATTCCACGGTTCCGGCCCTTGGTTTCTGTTCCACATTTGCAGCATTGTCCTTTATGCTGCATCAGCTTGGTGCAAGAGAATCATCCGCTCTGTGGAGCATTATGTTTAAACATCAGTAAGCTTTTCATGCCTAATGAATGCACATTTCACATTTGTTGACCCTCTTAAACTACTTGAGGGTTTTTTTGGCATTAAGAAATCCTTAATAATGAAAGTAGTGTGCACTGTTTAAACTTGCTGAATTGTATTCATGGCAGTCAGAAACTCTCCTTTTCCGCATTGTCAAGCCACTGAGAGAAATTAAAGCAGTTTTAATATTTTCAGAAAACAATCAGTGTTTGGTTTATGTTCATTTCAATGGGCACAGAGGTTACAGGGACCTGGAGCTGTGTTTTTTTAAATATATATTCACAGCACCTCATATTTTGCTTGAGCAACTTACAGCCCAGCAGTATTCAACCCAAAACACCACCCATTCCTTCAGAGATGCTGCCTGTCCCGCTGTTAATCCAGCTTTTTGTGTCTAACTTCAGTATGAATATTGATTTCTCTAACTTTAAGAAACCCTTGTATCCCCTCTCTCTGCGTCCCGACCCCGATCCCACCCTAGTCATCGTACTAGTTTCACTGTCGTCCTGTTGCATTTCACTGCCTGTAAAACTAGTTACCACCTTGCCCACAACCAACAACGGACCATTGTGGCTTCACCTTTCCTTGACCATCATTACGTATTGCATATTTTTCATTCATTTGTTATATATTGTTCTATATTGCCCTCGTGGCCAACTCATCCATGCAACCAAATTGCCTCATTGGGAACAGCTCCAGCTCCATCTAAGACCGCAAGAAATTGCAGAGAATTGTAGGCTCAGCCCAGACCATCACACAAACCAACCTTTCTTCCATCCACACTTCATGCTGCCTTGGCAAGGCCACCAGCATAACCAGGGACCAGTCTCAACCCGGGCACTCGCTCTTCTCCCCTCTCTCAGTTTCCTCTCAACGGGCATGCCTCTAAAGCCTCTAAGGTCTGGGGGAGGGAGGGAGGAATTGAAAGGAATTGTGCTGAGCAAGCTTTTTGTACACAGGTGGTGGGTGCCTGGAACGTACTGCCTGGGGTGATGGAAGTAGATATGATGGTGTCTCGGAGACTTTGACCTAAGCACGTGTGCAGGGAATGGAGGGATATGAATCACATGCAGACAGTGGACATTAGTTTAACCTGGCTTCATATACAGCACAGACATTGTGGGCCGAAGGGCCTGGTCCTGTGCTCGTACATTCTATGTTTCAAATGGGGCTGTTCCATAATGGCAAGTTGGTCAGCATGGGCAAGGTGGGCTGAAAGGCCTGCTTCTGAGCTGTGTATGACTCTGCGACTTGTTTCCAAGGCCCTTCTGGCCCTCATACACTGCCGGCTGGAGTTCATTCCTGTTTTCTTTATATTCCTTATAGGACTTGCCCGACTTCCTCTGCCAAATGTCTAAATGAAAGGTTATCATATCATCATATCATATATATACATACATATCATATATTATGCATGCTTCTCTTTACATTTTAGATTAAATTAGCAATCTTCTTCACCATCCCAGGTATCCTGACCTTGCCATCCATATCCCTCCTTACTGGAAGATCATGATGCTGGACTGTCTGATGTGGACCTACCCAACAACAACTGCTCCCAATTTGCTCTTTCACATTCCTGCCTAATGATGCTGTCATCTGCCGTTGCTCAATTTAGTACTGTGCCCTAAGGTCCAGACTTATCCTTGTTCACAACGTAAGGAGTAGTGATCGTGGTTCCAAAAATGCTCATCCAGGTAAACACCAGTCTCCCAGGCCAGGCCCTGGTTCCATTCAAGCCACCCACTGAATGAACTTTGCTTTACTTTAGACAAACAGACATATAGCGCGGAAACGGGTCCATCGGCCCACCGAGTCTGTGCAGACCAGCGATCACCCCGTACACAAACTATCCTAAACACTAGCGACAATTTTGCAATGTTACCAAATTCAATTAACCTACAAACCTGCACGTCTTTAGAATGTGGGAGGAAACTGGAGCACCTGGAGAAAACCCATGTAGTCACAGGGAGAATGTACAGACGTCAGGATCGAACCCAGGTCTCTGGGGCTGTTCGGCAGCAACTCGACCGCTGCACCACCATGCTGGCCGCCCTGAATGTACTATCTTTCTATTTCTTGTCTCACTGACACATTGTATGAATAATAATCCTGAGATCACGACCCTGGAGTTCCTGTTTCTTTCAACCTCTTACCCAATTCCCTGAATTCTCTTTGCAGGACCTCATCCACTTTCCTGCCTACGTCACTGGTACCAATACGGGCACAACCTCCTGCTGCTCCCCCTCCCCTCTCAGAATGCCTTGTACCCATAGAAATGCCTGTGTGTATTGTTGACTCCAGATTCCCCTGTCACTTGACTTACCGGGACCCACCTGTCCGCCTGCTACTGCTTGCCCCAATGAAGGGTGGCGCAGTGGCCCAACAGTGCTGCTGCCTCACAGCACCAGAATCCCAGGATCAATCCTGACAACGGGTGCTGTCTGTGTGGAGTTTACACGTTCTCCCTGTGACCACGTGGGTTTCTCCGAGTGCTCTGTTTTACTCCCACACTCCAAAGATGTGCAGGTTTGTAGGTTAATTGGCTTCTGTAAATTCACCCGTGTGTGTCGGGTAGAACTAGTGTGTCTGGGTGATCATTGTTCGGTGTGGACATTGGGCCGAAGGGCCTATTTCCATGCTATACATCTAAACTAAACCAAAGGTCCAACCTCAACCGTATCCAGAATGCTCTACCTGTTTGAGAGCGAGAGAGCCACAGGAGCCTCCTGCACTACCCGCCGACCACACCTGGCGGCCACCCAGCGATCTGGTGGAACCACTGCTCACAGCCCTCTCTGCCTCTGTGTGCTCCTCAGTATGTCCATCTGCTGTTCCATCAGGGGCTGCAGGTCTAGTTGTCATAAACGCACAGAACACAGCAACAGTACAGCAGAGGACCAGGTCCTCTGGTTACCCAGTCTGAAGAAGTGTCTCGGCCCGAAACGTCACCCATTCCTCTCCAGAGACGCTCCAGCATTTTGTGTCTACCTTTGATTGAAACCATCATCTGCAGTTCTTTCCTACACGCACTGCCCTGTGGTTAACCTCTGCATCTCTAAGTTTGGGAGAGTGCTCCACATAAATATCTTGGTTCACGTCCTGGTCTGAATGTTAGTTGCAAAGTGAATTGTAAATGATTGTTTTCTCTTGCCAGCTGTGGCCAAGCCTTTCTCAGGCCAGCAACAATGTGCTGAAGGACCTCCGTTTTGGTGTCAAGATGTGAAGACTGCATCCGAGTGTGGAGCTGTGAAACACTGTCAGCAGAATGTTTGGAGACAACCGACTGTGGTAAGTTGGTGAGAGAGAAGCCTGCAAATACCTTCTCGTTCACACGCTGTTTCAGTAGTCTTGTCCAAAGTCATTGAATATTATGTGATTGGATTCTTGTGAAATTTGTTTTCAGTTAATGATGGGATCAACAGAAGTAAATTAACCAAAAGTACATCAGTTCAATTGCCAATATAAATGATGATCAGGCATGCAGTAGTCAGTGACCTTGTGTTGCGAAATACTTTTCTTTCTATGGCTTGCCAGGGCTAAAATGAATTATACATGATAATAGGAGTAGATAGTTCTTTGTATCGCCGATGGAAAGCAAAACACAACATAATGTTGATTTGTTTGAAAGTAAATCTTAGACATAGAAAAATAGGTGCAGGAGTAGGCCATTCAGCCCTTCAAGCCATCACACCATTCAATATGACCATGGCTGATCATCCTAAATCAGTATTCCGTTCCTGCTTTCTCCCCATATCCCTTGATTCTGTTAGCCCTAAGAGCTATATCTAACTCACTCTTGAAAACATCTAGTGAATTGGGCTTCACTGCCTTCTGTGGCAGAGAATTCTACAGATTCTCAACTCTCTGGCTGAAAAGGTTTTTCCTCATCTCAGTCCTAAATGGCCTACCCCATATCCTTAAACTGTGGCCCCTTGTTCTGGACTCCCCCAACATTGGGAACATGTTTCCTGCCTCTAACGTGTCCAACCCCTTATTAATCTTATACGTTTCGATAAGATCTCCTCTCGTCCTTCTAAATTCCAGTGTATACAAGCCTAGTCGCTCCAGTCTTTCAACATATGATAGTCCCGCCATTGACACCCAGATCTCGTTGTACGTCCCCTGTTCCTAACTTGACACCATTCAGATAATGCACTCGGAAAGCGATTTGCGTTGTCCAACACAAGAAAAAAAAACTGGAGTAAGTCATAGAATATTGCAGTACAAAGGCATCTGCAGATCCCGTGAAGCAAAGAATGTGAATAACATCCCCCCCCACCACCACCACCACCCCACCATTGAAGATTGTGAGGAGACTGAGTCATAGAGAGAAACTAAAAGCTGGAGTAACTCAGCAGGTCAGACAGTCTGAAGAAGGGTCTCGACCCAAATCGTCACCCATTCCTTCTCTCCAGAGATGCTGCATGACCCGCTGAGTTACTCCAGCATTGTGTGTCTACCTTGGGTCAGTCAGGATCTCTGGAGAAAAGGAATAGCTGGCATTTCGGGGCAAGACCCTTCTTTAGACTGGAATAGTCAGAATAGGTGACATTTCTTCTCTACCTGAAACGTCACCTTTTCCTTTTCTGCGGAGATGCTGCCTGTCCTGCTGAGTTACTCCAGCTTATTGTGTCTATCTTCGGTGCATACCAGCATCTGCAGTTCCTTCCTACACGAGTCACAGAGAGAGACAGCATGGAAACAGGCCATTCAGCCCACTGAGTCTGTGTCAAGCATAAACCACCCATTTACATTAATCCTACATTTCCAAGGGGTCCCACCAAATACCATCAATCACCTACACCCTGGATGCAATTAGTGGCAGCCAATGAACCCTACCAAGCCACACATCATTAGCTTGTGGAGGGAGGAAGCCGGAGCCCCTGGGGAGGTTGGCAACTTGTATTTTAATCCCCAATCAATGAAGACATATGTCATACTGTGTTGCCATTATCAGGATGCTATAGATGTGCTCCAAGATCCCTCTTCACTTCATTGCTGCTAATGGTCCTACCATTTGTGGTATGCTTTCCCCTTACATTAGACCTGCCAAAGTGCAACATCTCACACTTAAACTCCATCTGTAACATCTCTGCCCAGAATTATATCGTAGAGTCGTTGGCTGTGATTAAATGAATGTAAATGGCAATTCGTCTCACCGGCTTACAGATCCTCTAACTTCTGTGTTGGCAGGCTAAATGATGCACTGTTTTTCAGCAGATTCAGGAAGATTTAGGCAGCCATCACAAAAGATCTGTAAGCTGAGAGAGTCTGACATTGGTACATTTGGCCAAAATGTTCCTAATGTTCTCAGTTAGCAAATTTAAACTATGAATTTTTAAAGAGGAAGCAATTATATTAATTGCCAGGAAACAGTAGATTCCTTAATATAGCTCCTTGTGCACCTTTGGAATTACTTTTTTCATGTAGTTGCTTCCCTGCAAATTCAGAAAATTGTTTTAACGTTAAGGATGTTCAATTGGCTTTCATCTCAAATGACCCAAGCAAATTATTCACCCCAATTAAATTCCTGACATCCCCACATCACTGCCTAACTGTCTCTTCTGCTATTTAATCAATCCAACTTCCTAGGTAACTGGTAAGTTCAATCTCACAACCATGCCAGTATAGGCACACAATGCTGGAGTAACTCAGCTGGAGTAATGCTGGAGTAACTCATCTCTGGAGAGAAGGAATAGGTGACATTTTGGGTCGAGACCCTTCTTGTAGGTCTAAGCTGTACCCCTTCCATAGTTTTTACATCCATGCCATTATGAGGTATCCAAAACTGGACATTGTTGAAACAACTACCAGAGATAAATTGGCTTCCTGGAATTGTTGTGGTTAGTACTGAGTACCAGCTGCAGTAAATCATCTTTTATAAGCAGTCACTGTCTACTGAATCTGATTAGCAATTCCACCAAACCTGATGACCAAAGCACAGCTGAAACTAAATTATGCAACGGCTTTGAATTCCCACTTCCCGTGTCCATCTGGCAAGCAAATGAGATAACACGTCTGCAAATGCTGAACATGACATGAAGTTGGGGTTCTCTGTTGCTCTCGGAAAAACTGAAACCTGGTGAAGATTTAAAATGGCTGGAAATTGTCACGGGTTAATGATGGTAATTTTGACATTAAATTGTCACAACCTGCTTGGTGTGGTGGCTGTACTGAGGAAAAAGTGAAGGGGAACGGATACAGAGAGCTTGAGGTAGGTAGATCTAGTTGAAGAGGTGAATAGAATTGTTTTTAGCTTTGAATTTGATTGTCTATCAGGATAATTTTAACATTCAAGGATAAATGATCTCAAATTCTGCCTAGTTCCCATTTCTTAGACACCAAAAGCTGGAGTAATTCAGCAGGACAGGCAGCATCTCTGGAGAGAAGGAATGGGTGACGTTTCTGGTCGAGACGCTTCTACAGACTGGTCAGGGATAAGGGAAACGAGAGATATAGACGACGGTGATGTGGAGAGATAAAGAACAATGAATGAAAGATGTGCAAAAAAAGTAATGATGATAAAGGAAACAGGCCATTGTTAGCTGTTTGTCGGGTGAAAATGAGAAGCTAGTGTGACTTGGTGGGGGAGGGATGGAGAGAAGGAATGCTGGGGCTACCTGAAGTGAGAGAAATCAATATTCATACCACTGGGCTGTAAGCTGCCCAAGCAAAATATGAGATGCTGTTCCTCCAATTTGCATTTAACCTCACTGACAATGGAGGAGACTGAGGACAGAAAGGTCTGTGTAGGAATGGGAAGGAGAATTGAAGTGTCCAGCAACCGGGAGATCAGGTGGGTTCAGGCGGGCTGAGCGAAGGTGTTCAGCGAAACGATCACCCAGTCTGCGTTTGGTCTCGCCGATGTATAAGAATCCACATCTTGAACAACGGATACAGTAAATGAGGTTGGAGGAGGTGCAAGTGAACCTCTGCCTCACCTGAAAGGACTGTCGGGGTCTCTGGGGAGAGTCGAGGGAGGAGGTAAAGGGACAGGTGTTGCATCTTCTGCGGTTGCAGGGGAAGGTACCTGGGGAGGGGGTGGTTTGGGTGGAAAGGGATGAGTTAACCAGGGAGTTGCGGAGGGAATGGTCTCTGCGGAAGGTGGAAAGGGGTGGAGATGGGAAGATGTGGCTAGTGATGGGATCCCGTTGAAGGTGGCGGAAATGTCGGAGGGTTATGTGTTGTGTGCGACGGCTGATGGGGTGGAAGGTGAGGACTAGGGGGACTCTGTCTCTGTTGTGACTAGGGGGAGGGGGAGCAAGGGTGGAGCTGCAGGGTACCGAGGAGACACGAGTGAGGGCCTCGTGTATAATGGGAGAGGGGAACCCCCTCATCCGAGGGGACATCCAAGATGTCCTCATTCTTTAGGAATGGCGATTCCCCTCTCCCATCATACATGAGGCCCTCACTCATGTCTCCTCGGTACCCCACAGCTCCGCCCTTGCTCCCCCTCCCCCTAGTCGCATCAGACCTGCTGAGTTACTCCAGCTTTTTGTGGCATTAAATGTCTGATGGAAATCTATTTGTTTCATTTCAGAAATCTGTCCCTTGTGACCTGTGCAAAGAAGTTATGTCCGTGGTGGGAAATCTTCTGAAGGACAACGCCACAGAGGTGCGTGTGCGTGTCTGGTGTGCGTGCGTGTGGGGGTGGGTGTGCCTGTGGGGATGGGTGTGTGTGTGGGGATGAGTGTGTGTGTGGGGATGAGTGTGCCTGTGGGGGTGTGTGTGGTGTATGTGTGTGTGTGCGTGCGCGCGTGTGTGCGGTAGTTTACTTTAGAGATACAGCATAGAAACGGCCCTTGGCCCACCGAATCCACACTGACCATCCATCAAACACGATTTCCACACATTCCCTGCACATCTAGGCCAATTAACCTACAAACCCACACATCTTTGGGATGTGGCAGGAAGCTGGAGGAAGGTCACAGGGTGAATGTGCAAACTCCACACAGACAGCACCAGGAGTCGGGATCAAACCTGGGACTTACCAGGGCTGTTTAGTGCAGGTGTCAGAGCAACTCTGGTACTCTGAGACAGCAGTGCCACTATGCCTTTCTCTATGTAGTTGCTCTTTGAGAAAGATGGCTGTGTTTGAAGAGGTGAGAAGACATCCTACTGCCCACAGATCCAGGTCTCTCTGGCATTAAAAGCCACTGGCAGCTGAAGCAGATTGTACTCTTCTGATGCACCTCCATTGAGGCCAGTTTCTGAACTGGGTTGTGTGTTCATAAGCTCTAGAAGCAGAATGAAGCCATTCAGCCCATCGTCTACTTCGCTATTCAATCATGGCGATCTATCGTTCCCACTCAGCCCCATTCTTCTGCCTTCACCCCATAACCCCTGACACCTGCACTAAACAGCCACTGTTGGCTCACACAACCCACAAGGAGCACAGAAAGCATTTCTTCCACGTGATCCATCAAACATAACTGTGGGCAAATAATCTGATATAGCAGGAGAGAGAAGGATATTGTCTAGGGCACCAAGAATAACTCCTCTGTTCTTCAAGGCGGTCGGTAGCGGGTCATCTTTGGCATCTAACAGAGGGAGCCTGGACTCATTGTGTGTGCTAATGATTTATTTCAGTAATATACTGTCAATCCACGTTCAAATAGGAAGATGAGGTTGAGATTGGAATTTACTCACAGCAGTGCACAGTTTCTGAAGCTGCTGATAGCAATTGGAAGTGTTAGGAAATTTCTGTTCTCTTTCAGTGGATTTATAATGAGCAAATATATCAGTCAGGCGTTAAACCTTACCATGGGGACTACCTGTCACTGCAGGACGTAATTGTAACCAGAAAAACCAGATAGCATCAGTGCCTAGCCACCGAAGATGGGGAATGAGAACATTGGAGCAAATGCTTTCAAAATGCAAATGAGGTCATGGTTAAATTAGTCAAAAACCACAAACTGTTCAAATGTAACCCTGTTGCGCTGTAGAAATGAACAATGAAGCAGGTAGTGGGCCTCGTTGACAAAGGAGGATTCACTTCCTACATTAAAGAGCAGAGTCTGGAGATGTCGAGTGAATATAGGCAATAACTCTTAATACAGCTGGGATTGTGATCAGTTAACAAATAACAGCAAAAGGCATTGGCTCCATCGGCCAGGTGAAGTTGGCTTCCGAGCAGGAAACAGGGCGGTGGAGGTGGAAAGTTGTTTTTCGGACTGGAAGCCTGTGTCTAGTGGTGTGCCGCTGGGCCCATTGCTGTTTGTCATCTTTATCAACGATTTGAATGAGATTGTACCAGGCATGATGAATAAGTTTGCAGGTGACACTAAAATAGGTGGTCTCGTAGATAGTGAAGATGGTTATCAAGAATTCCAGTGGGATCTTGATCAGCGGGGCAAGTGGGCCAAGGAATGACAAATGGAGCTTATCGCAGATACGTTTGAGGTGTTGCATTTTGGGAAAGTTAAACCAGAGCAGGACTTTCACTGTGGACTGGAGGGCCCTGAGGAGTGGTGTCGAGCAGAGGGATCTAGGAGAACAAGTACATAATTCCATGAACGTTGCGTCACAGATAGATAGGGTAGTGAAGAAGGATTTTGGAGCATTGGCCTTCATCAGTCAGACAATTGGGACAGTATGTAACAGTTGTACAGGATGTCGGTGAGATCGCACCTGATGTACTGCGTTCACCTTTGGTCACCTTGCTAAAGGAAAGATGCCAACTAGCTGGAAAGAGAGCAGAGAAGAATTAGATGACAAACAGCAATGGGCCCAGCACCAATCCCAGCGGCACACCACTAGTCACAGGCTTTCAGTCCGAAAAACAACTTTCCACCTCCACCGCCCCGATTCCTGCTAGGAAGCCAACTTCACCTGGCCGATGGAGCCAATGCCTTTTGCTGTTATTTGTTAACTGATCATAATCCCAGCTGTATTAAGAGTTACTGCCTATATTGAACAGCGCAGGCCGCTGAGGGGTGAACTTATAGAGGTGGATAAAATTAAGAGGGGAATAGACAGGGTGAATGCACAGTCTTTTTCCCAGTAAAGTGGAATTAAGAACTAGAGTTTAGGATGAGAGGGGAAGATTGAGTAGGAATCTGAGAGACAACTTTTTCACACAGAGTGTAGTGGGTTCATGGAACGAGCTGCCAGAGGAGATAGTTGAAGCAGGTACAAAACAACATTGAGAAGACATTTGGACAGGTACATGGATAGGAAAGAGCCAGGCACTTGTAAATCTGGCTTTATTGGATGGGGCAGCTTCGACGAGTTGGACTGAAGGCCATATTTCTGTGCCGTATCACCCTGACTCGTAACTCCTTCGTGTTTGTAAATGTATATGCTTGTGTGTAAATAAGATGTTACGCTTATTAATCTGGTGCTGTTCCCTTCACTGACCAGAAGAAGTGAACCAAGCCAGTGGTGCTTCAGTACCGTTGACAATTTAACTATTGTGTAACATAGAAAATAGGTGCAGGAGGAGGCCATTTGGTCCTTCGAGCCATTAAGAGTAGGAAATTGACTTAGAGGAAAATTAAAGGAAAAGCAGAGTCTTCGAGCTTCGCTTCAAGAGACTTTATTGCATGATATCATGGAGAGATGGCGGCAGTTAACTACTCACCAGTTGTCTGACTTCATAGCAGAATTAGCCGACAGTTATACTGTGCAGTAAACAACTTTTGTTTTTTGTTAGATACAATTATATGAAAATATACTTTGTCCTTGGCTATGTTTTCTTATAACTACCATCTACTACATGGGTATTAATTATTTCATTAGTCACAATATACTTTTTGTTTATGTTAATCTTATTCAACAACAGATGGTTAATTCAAGTCAAACATAATACCAGAGCATCTTGACATTATTCGATCTCATCTTTCAAGCACTGCCCCTTACGCGAGGCAATCATAAGCCCCCATTTACTGCAACGTTTCTGCGCTACTAGTGGTAGGGGATGGTCTGCCCAGCTATTGCTGTTGTGTTTTTGATCACAATAATTACCGACATTACAGGGTTAACTGTTGTGATCCAGCAATCAGTAACTTCTCACTAAGAAACAGGCTTCCTTATCCATGTCTAACGCTGTTGTGCTTTGTTCACCAACGCTACACATTCCCAGACCAGAGGTCAATTCTAGATGGGATAATGTGTCTGAAACTTGTCTTGCCAGATTCTCATGATCTACTTCTACAGCTGGACAAGAGATGCCAATTGCCACACCCACACACCCTTTTGTTACCTTATTTAATTCCGACCTAAAATTAAATAAATGAAGGGTTTAATTTTATCTTCTACATCTGGTACACAAGGGACAATTCAGTGAAGAACTGAGGTGAAGAACGCGGAACCATTGCTGGTGCTGTCTTTGCCTACCTCGCCATCTCCATACCCAAACCACTGGTGACCAGCCTTTTAATGTGCTCAGGGCTATTAAATCCTATTACTTTCCTTCTCTTGAATTGTGTAAAGGTTTGCTGAGGCTTGGTTTAATGTGCTTGTTCTGTTTTCCCAGGCGGAGATGAGAAGTTATTTGAACAAAGCCTGTGAACTGCTTCCTAATCCAACCATGACGAAACAGTGCAATGAATTGATCGATGACTATCTACCAATTATCCTGGATATTCTCAATGAAGAGCTGGTAACCATAGCTTTCCTTTCATTACAGAATTTAAATGTAATGGCATAGTACATAATTAAAATGAGAAATAACATACATCTTCCCACTGTTCTGGCTAACCGTAGATCTCCTCCCACCTTATCCCACCAACTTGCGTGGTTGAAGTTGAAAAATAAAATTTCCTGGGTGAAGGATAAATTATTTAATTTGCAACTACACCAAATCCTTAAGATGATTAATGTGGATGCATGCAGAGCAAGTTACTTGATAAAGCAAATTGATAAAGTTACTACACCTTGTTCTCCCCAACCTACCTGACTAAATGCATCTGCCCATGATCGCAACAGGAGATGACCATCGCTCAGTCAGCCCAGGGAGAACGTCCTGTCCCGTCTTTGCACCGAGAACCCTCCAACATTTTGTGCAGTAAAGATTTATAAGGGAGTTGCCGGGACTCGAGGGCATGAGCTGTTGGGAGAGGTTGGGCAGGCTAGGACTTTATTCCTTGGAGCGCAGGAGGCCGAGGTATCATCTTAAAGGTGAATGAAATCATGAGGGGAATAGATGGGGTCCTTTATCCAGGATACGGGAATCAAGAACCAGAGGACATAGGTTAAAGGTGAGGGGAATGATTTAATAGGAATCTGAGGGGCAACATTTCAGAAAGTGGTGGGTATATGGAAAGAGCTGTAGAGAAGGTAGTTGAGGTAGCTACTATAATAACACTTAAAAGACATTTGAACAAGTACATGTATAGGAAAGGTTTGGATGGATATGGACCGAACGCAGACTAATGGGACTAGCTTACATGGGGCACCCTGGATGATTTGGGCTGAAGGGCCTGCTTCCATGCTGACTTACAATAAATGTGCTAAATCGGGTTGATTGAGAATAGATCTAACAGTTCAAAACTAGGCATGCAGGACGACACCACCACAGTCTCCAGCCTTGTGCTTGGCCTCCCACTTGACCGTTATCATCAAACCAGCGGATCAAGCCTGGTTCATTGAGGAGTGGAGAGAGCCATACTGGGAATAGTACCAGGCCCATCTATAAATGATGTGAGAAGGAAATGCAGATGCTAGTATACACCGGATAGACAAAAAATACTGGAGTAACTCAGCGGGTCTGGCAGCATCTCTGGAGAAAAGGAATAAGTGACGTTTTGGGTCGAGACTTCATCAGACTTAGAGTCAGGAGGGGGAAACTAAAGGCGTGGGAAGGTCCAGAACAAGGCAGATGCCTCAGGAAAGGTGGGCCCATCTGTAGATGTGTGGCAGCCGAGTGAGGCAGCAGTGGGGAATTGCTTGTGATACAGCAGGCTATACACAGCTAAGCAATCTCGCCATCGGTTGATCAGTCTTATGACTAGTAATGGTAGTAATTAATTAAGCAGCTAATTGGAAGTGGAGGGTCTATTAACATTCCGTTCCTAATGATGGCAGCACCCAGCATGTGAATGCTAATGAAACGGACGAAGCATTTGTAAACGTGTTCAGACAGAAGTGTGAAGGAAGTTGGGATCCAGTCAATTGGATCGACTGCAAGTAATATCTGGACCATGTGATACAGCATGGTAATGCATCACTCAGCCCACCCATCCACACAGGCCTGTGAATGCCCATCAGTGTCAGTCCCATCTTCCAGCACTTGGCCCAGGGCCTTCTCTGCCTGGGCAACCAAAGTGCTGCACTAGATACTTAACTGTTGTCAGTGACTCTGCTTCCACCACTGTCTGGGTGAAAAATTCTGCCGTCAAATCCCATCCATATCTGTACCCTTTAAGCATCTTTTGTTTTTATTTCACGCTTCCAGCATCTGCATTTTGTAATTTTTCAAACTTCCTCATACCAGTGTCCTGGTCTTAACTAACTTCACCTGCTTCATTAATGGCCTCCCATCACCAGATCAAGTTGAGATCTTCTCACTGTGCAGTGTTCGGTCCTGTTCACAACTCATCGCTGCCTGTAGTCTTACGGTGGTACAGCATGAACTCATGAGCAAGGGAAGCAGGCATTGCTGCCTGTAGTCTTACAGTGGTACAGCATGAGGTTGATCAGTGGCTGCTAACATCCATGTCGCAAGTGATGGGCAGTAACAATGTCCCTTGAAATAGTGGAACTTGGATCAATGAATCTCCCATCAAGTAGCTTAACAGCACCTGGGACTAATAGCCCATTTAATGGGTACCCCTTCCACCACCTTAAACATCCATTCTCTCCACCACTAGAGCAGTGATTTACTGTGAACAATTAGTCCCTCCAAGATAGACACAAAATGCTGACTGAAGAAGGGTCTCGAACCGAAATGTCACCCATTCCTTCTCTCCAGAGATGCTGCCTGTCCCGCTGAGTTACTCCAGCATTTTGTGTCTACCTTCGATTTGAACCAGCATCTGCAGTTCCTTCTTACACAATGGTAGGTACACACCAGATTGACTTGGAAATATATTCCTGGCTTTTACCGTGATTTGGCCTAACTCCAAGAATTCCTCACCCAGCATCAACACTCCATCAAAATCTTCACCTGAGGATGCAGTGGTTGAAGATGGTGCCTCTCCATCATCTACCAAACCACAATTAGGGGTGGATGATAAATCGCTGGCCTTGTCTACAAAGACAGATTCCAAAAGTGATTTTTTTTAATGCCAAATAATATTCACGAGTAATTCTGATGGGATTATGGTGATGTCTAGAGATGAACTGCAGATGTGGTTTAAACCGAAGGCAGACATAAAAAGCTGGAGTAACTCAGTGGGTCAGGCAGCATCTCTGGAGAAAAGGAAAAAGCAGTAGGAATCGGTGGCCATTTGGAACACAAGAATTAGCTGTTGGCCAAAATGGCCTCCTATATGGTACTACCATTTTGTGATGGGAGGATGATAGTGCCACAGGGAGACAGCCAGCATTATTAACCAGAGTACTTCAGCTAATTTGTAAGTAGTGGCTCTTATGGAAAGCCCTGGAGAAAAGGAGAACAATCCAGGATTACCTCTTGCTGTGCTGCTATTGCCTGTTGGTGTTGATTAAAACATAAACAATTTTGCACATCCTGTTTTTCTTCTTTGACAGGAAAATCCCGAAGTGGTGTGCAGTGCTTTGCACTTGTGCCAAACCCTCCAAGAAGCACTAAACAGAAAAGATATTATCTCCAATGAAATACCGGAGGTGGACTTGTCCAAATCAGTCTCCCCTTTCATCGCAAATATTCCTCTTCTTCTTTATCCAGAGCAGACTGTCATGCCAAAGGTAAACAGAAACCATCACATTGTATTGTGGGATTAATAACTTTGTGTAAAATGAGCATTGTTGTATCATGAACATTCTTAGACTATAAGATATGAGAGCAGAATTAGTCATTCAGCCCTTCGTCCGCTTTGCCATTCGATCATGGCTGATCTATTTCTCCCTTTCAACCTGCCTTCTCCTCATAAACTTTGACACACTAATCAAGAACGTATCAATCTCTGCTTTAAAAATGCCCATTGACTTGGCCTCCCCCGCCGTCTGTGGCAATGAATTCCACAGATTCATTACCCTCTGACTAAAGAAATTCCTCATCATATATCTAAAGGTACGCCCTTTTATTCTGAGGCTGTGCTCTCTGGTCCTAGACTCTCCCACTAGTGGAAACATTCTCCAGTCCCACGCTATCTAGGCCGTTGACTGTTTTTGACTGTTACCTGTGGCCCTAGCCTCCTCCTCATCACTTTGCTTTCCTTCTCTATCCTTTTGTGAAATACCTGAGACCAGCGGACTACAACATTGATATCACTTCCCTTCATTGTTTTGACTGTGTGAGTATTCTCCACACTTGCCTTCCACTCTACAATGAAGCCCAATGCAGTTCCAAGAAGAAAGGCATCACAATCTGCTGACAGTCAGGCACATTTATTCATGTATTTGCATCTGCGGAACTACCTGTTGATGTTCATTAATGCCTTCACCTCTTCTCATCCAGCACCCCTCCTCTCCATCGAGCACAGATCTTCCACTTTGTTCCCTCCTTGCCTTTATCTTAACACTGGATTTGCCTCTTAGTTTTCCTATTTATTTAAATGGTCATGATTTGTAATGTACATCTAGTTTTTCCTCAACAGGTGTTCACTGATCTGAGTATTTTCTGTTTAATCGGTTTTGCTGTTGTAGAGAGACGTGGCATTGAAACAGATCCTTTGGCCCACGAGTCTTTGCTGGCCATCAGCCACCTCTCTACACTAATCCTACATTAATCCCTTTTCTTTTTTCCCCACATTCTCATAACTGTCCCCAATCCTGCCATTAGTGCAGTTTGCAATTACTAGATTAAGTTAGCGATACAGTGTGGAAACAGGCCCTTCGGCCCTCCAAGTCCACGCCAACCATCGATCACCCGTCACACTGGTGCTATCCCACACAATAGGGGCAATTTACAGAACCCCGATGTTTGGGGAGTCCAGAATCAGGGGCCACAGTTTAAGAATAAGGGGGAGGCCATTTAGAACGGAGATGAGGAAAAACTTTTTCACTCAGAGTTGTGAAGCTGTGGAATTTTCAGCCTCAGAAGGCAGTGGAGGCCAATTCTCTGGATGCTTTCAAGAGAGATTTAGATAGAGCTCTTAAAGATAGCGGAGTCATGGGATATGGGGAAAGGGCAGGAACGGGGTACTGATTGTGGATGATCAGCCATGATCACAGTGAATGGCGGTGCTGGCTCGAAGGGCCGAATAGCCTACTCATGCACCTATTGTCTATTAAGCCAATTAAACTACAAACCTGCACGTCTTTGGAATGCGCAAGGAAACCGGAGTGCCTGGACAAAACCCACGGGGAGAACGTACAAACTCTGTGCGGACAGCACCCGTAGTCAGCATGGAACGTGGGTCTCTGGCGCTGTGAGGCAGCAACTCTACTAGGTGAACGTGTACTGTCCGCAGCAACTCTACTGTGAGGCAGCAACTCTACTGTGAGGCAGCAACTCTACTGTGAGGCAGCAACTCTACCGCTGAGCTCTGATACTACCCCTGGTTTTGCAGCATCTGCAAAATCTTGTTTTCAGTTTGACTGTTCTCATATTCTTGCGTTTCACTGTTCAGTCAAAACAAAAATGCAAGAAACCACCTTAAGGGACTTCCTCCTTGCTGATGCCTGACAACTGAATGCAAGCTCAGAAGTGGATGTGCAGGAAAACACAGACACATCTTTCAGTGTAGGAAGGAACTGCAGATGCTGGTTTAAACCGAAGATAGATACAAAATGCTGGAGTAACTCAGTGGGACAGGCAGCATCTCTGGACAGAAGGAATGGGTGGATGGACATCTTTCAGTTTTTGTGACAACATTGGCTCACAATCAGCGCAGAGAAGACTAGGTATGCACAAACCCACAACCACCACCCCACACACAGAACCAAACACTCTTGTTTGCAGTCAGAGGCTTTCAGTAGTGGAGAACCGTTTGCAGTATTCTCGCAAGTTCTCACGTTCACAAGTTATAGGAGTAGAATTAGGCCATTCAGCCCATCGAATCTACTCCGCCGTTCAATCATGGCTGATCTCTGCCTCCTAATCCAATTTTCCTGCCTTCTCCCCATAACCCTTGACACCCGATCTAATTAAGAATTTGTCTATCTCTAAAAATATCCACTGACTTGGCCCCCACAACCCTCTGTGGCAATGAGTTCCACAGATTAACTACCCTCTGACTAAAGAAGTTCCTCCTCACCTCCTTTCTAAAAGAGCAACCTTTAATTCTGAGGCTATGACCTCTGGTCCTAGACTCCCCCACCAGTTGAAACGTCCTTTCCACATCCACACTATGCCATTCATTATTCTGTAAGTTTCAATAAGGTCCTTCCTCAACCTTCTGAACTCCAGCGAGTACAGGCCCAGTGCTGTCAAACGCCCATCACATGCTAACCTCTCGTTCCTGGAATCCTTCTTGTTCCTGTAAAGTCTAGCAACATTGATGATGCAGTCAACATTTTCAGCACTAACATTGTGGGCTGAAGGACCAGTGCTGTGCTGTATTCTTCACTTCTTAGTTGCTGATTTGAATCTCAAGATCTCCGTTCAAAAGCCAATTGCTATAATCTGTAAGAGTATATAAACAATAAATGCTCAGCAGGTCAGGAGCCATTAATGGAGAAGGGAGCAATCAGTTTATTTATTTCCCTTTCATGATGCTGGCCTTGTACCTTACAACACCTGACCTCATTTTAACATATCATTTCAAGTTCATTTTTGGAGACATTTTTAAGCTTGGATGACACAGTGGTGCACTGGTAAAGTTGCTGCCACACAGCGCTGGAGACCCATGTTTGATCCTGACCTCGGGTGCTGTCTGTGTGGAGTTTGCACGTTGTCCCTGTGACTGCATGGGTTTCCTCTGGGTGCTTCAGTTTTACTCTCTCATTACAAAGACGTATGGACATCGAATGCAGCGCCGGAGACCTGGGTTCGATCCCGACTATGGGTGCCGTCTGTACGGGGTTTGTACGTTCTCCCTGTGTTCTACATGGGTTTTCTCCGAGATCTTCGGTTTCCTCCCACACTCCAGACGTACAGGCATGTAGGTTAATTGGCTTGGTTAATGTAAAAATTGTCCCTAATGGGTGTAGGATAGTGTTAATGTGCGGGGATCGCTGGTCAGTGTGGACCCGGTGGGCCGAAAAGCCTGTTTCCACGCTGTATCTCTAAAACTAAAACGTGCGAGTATCTGGGTTAATTGGCCCTCTGTGAATTAGCGCAGGGAGTGGATGAGAAAGTGGGATCACATAGAACTAGTGTGATCAATGGTCAGCACGGACTAGGTGGGCCGAATAATCTGTTTTCATGTTGTATCTCTAAACAAAACTAAATTTGCTACTGTTCGTGTCTTTTATGTCGCTGAATGGAGAAAATTACCTTTTTCAAAAGAAATGTAATTATGTAAAAAAGAACTTTTCAACAAAACATTTGTAGTAGTTTGTACGATTCTGGTCACTTTTTTGGTTGAGGTGATCTGTAATTGTGGTAGGTCGCACATATCTAAACTTTCTTTGATTCACAACTTCTCATTTTGTTTAATTACTTGCAGAGCACTGACGGTGCCTGTCGGGATTGCAATCAGTTCATCACAAATATTCAGCTTGCTATGAAGGTGCATGATGGCATCCTGAATGAATTCATTTCTCAGTTGAAGAAACAGTGTAACCTTGGGGCTGGTCTAACGGAGCTGGTGAGTATGCCAGGGCAGGGATCACTCGGTGTGAAGAGACTTGTCAATGGGCAGCCGCTGGCAATGGGTAGGTTTGTACACGCACAGCTCAGTGCGACAGTGTATTGCACATATGGTAGGTCGTATTTGGTGTGTCAGAGTGCAGGTAGTTTTGCTATGTGTTTCCATAACATAAATTCATCATGACGCAAGTTAGACCAAGAGACACAGGAGCAGAATGAGGCCATTTGACCCATCGAGTCTGCTCCGCCATTCCATTATGGCTGCTCTATTTCAACACTATTCTCTTGCCTTCTCCCGTAACTTCCAACTCCATCAGTGGCACAGCGGTAGAGTTGCTGCCTCACAGCGCCAGAGACCCGGGTTCCATCCTGACTACGGGTGCTGTCTGTACGGAGTTTGCACGCGCCCCCCCCCCCCCCCCCGGTAACCGCATGGGTTTTCTCCACTTGCTCCAGTTTCTACCCATTCTCCAAAGGTGTACAGATTTGTAGGTAAATTGGCTTTGGTAACTATTGTAAATTGTCCCGTGTGTCGGATAGTGTTAGTGTATGGGGTGATCGCTGGTTGGCGCAGACACGGTGGGCTGAAGGGCTTGTTTCCACGCTGTATCTCTAAAGTCTAAACCCATTACTCATCAAGAACCCATGTATCTGTGTTTTAAAAATACCCACAGAATCAGTTGATGAGTTGGGGAACACTATTTGCATTGAGTAGAAAACAATGCTGTCTTGGATTTAAACAGTACCATGGAAAAACTTCCCCATGGAAGTTATCCCTTCAGAACACAGCTGCTATTTTCACTGCAATTTGCCATTGAAGTTGACAGGCATCGACCCCCATTGACACTTGTTAACAATAGTCCATTAAACTATGTAACGTAGAGCCTTTAACATTTTCAGCTTGTAACTACAAAAATAAACTATTGTTAGTTACAAGGTGACAAGGCCTTTATTTTTGGAAATTCTATGGGGAAAAATAACTCCATTATTGTGAGTCTGAAACTCTCCAGCCAATGATTTCTTTTTGGCATTATGCAATTGTCTTTATAACGTGACTTTCGATAACTCGGGTTTCTCAGGAAAGCTGTTATCACATTACAGCAGAACTACCTGTATAATTGACAGTATCACGCTCAGTGGCTGGGTGCCATTGAGTCTGTTTCATGTAGCGTTCAGTATTATAGTTGTATCACATGGACAAGTACCACCATTAGCTGTGACCAGCTGCGCATCATTGCATGTCGCGCATTTACAGTTGAGTATCTGTGTGTTTCAGCCTCAGCTCCATATCTATGTGTGCGTCACCCACAGCTAAGATTCCTGTTCCTTGATGCTTCCTAAAGCTCTTATCATTCATGTCCTACCCTTGTATCTCCTTCCAAAGCACATCACCTCAGCAAGATTAAATTCCATCTGACATTCATAACCAAGAGTCACGAGTGTTTAACTGTCATATGTCCTAAAACAGAGCAATGACATTCTTACTTGAAGCAGCACATGATGTGTAAGCATAGTATTCTGTAAAAACCCTAATAAACAACAAAAAAGTTCAGCATTTCTATAAAAAGCATATCAATGGACAGTGATAGTGCAAAGTCAAAAATAATGTCCCCAGTTCTATCTTGGAGCTAATTTGGAAGTTGTACCATTTAATAACCTGATGGCTGTGGGGGAAGAAGCTGCTCCTGAACCTGGAAGTTACAGTTTCCAGGCTCCTGCACCGTTTCCCGATGCCAGGAGTGTAATGAGTACCAATTTATCAGCATCATTTTGTAGCCAGAGACTACCCAATTCCCTTTCAACAACTCCCATCAATATTCATCACATTTGCAAACTTATTCATTGTACTATCTATATTTGCATCAAAATCCAAACTTGTTTGTCAAGAACATAGCAAATAGAATAGTACAGCACCGGAATACGCCCTTCAGCCTCCAATGTCTGTGCGGAACTCGATGCCAAGCCAAACTCATCTCATCTCCCTACTCCCCCAACGCTTGCATATCCATGTGCCCCTGGTAAATGCCACCAGCATATCTGCCTTCACTATTACCCCTGTCCAGGTAAACGCCACCCTCTGTAAATAAAGACTTGCCCCACACATCTCCTTTAAACTTTCCCCCTTTCACCAATGTTTTTGACATTTCCACCCTGTGAAAGATGTTCTGACTATTTAACTTATCTAAGTCTCTCATAATTTAACCTCAGATGCTCCAGAGAAAATAATCCAAGTCTGTCCAAGCTCCCCCTGCAGCTCACACTCCCTTACCCAGGCATCACAGAGAAAATAATCCAAGTCTGTCCAAGCTCTCCCTGCAGCTAACACACCCTTACCCAGGCATCAGATCTGCATCCTTCCTGTAATGAGACAACCAGAATGCATGGAATATTACAAACCAACGTCGTATAAAGTTGCAAAATGATTTCCTGACTCTTGCCCTCAGTGGCCCAAGCCATGAAGGCAAATATCACACGCCGCCTTTACCACTTTATTTAAAGTGTTGCCACATTGATGGGAGCTATGGACCTGGACGCCAAGGGCCCTCTGTACATTACTGTTGTTAAGGGTCTTTCCATGAACTGTATACTTTCCCGTTACAGGAGAAACTCCAGCAGTGCAGCACCTCATACTTGCTCGGATTAAACTCCATTTGCTATTTCACCACCCATTTCTGTAGCTGATCTACCTTCCGCTGTACCAGCCTTCCAGCTGTACCAGCCTTCCTCACAGTCTGCAACTCCAGCAATCTTGGTGTCATCTGCAAAATGATTAACCAACCCATTTACATTTATGTCAAAAGTCATTTATATACTTCCCAAATAACAGGGTCCCAGCATGGATCCTGGTGGACCTCCACTGGTCACAGACCTCTGGGGCTGAATAACGTCCTTTCTCCACAACCCTCTGACTTTTCTCCGTAAGCCAAGTCACTGTGAATCCCGTGCATCTTGGTCTTCTGTATCAGCCTAAAAGGTCTGAAAGATTCCTAATAACATTAATGTACATGGGGATCTTGAGGTCCAAGTCCACAGCTCCATGAAAGTGGATACACAAGCAGACAGAATGTGAAGAAGGCATACGGTATGCTTGCCTTCATTGGTCGGGGCATTGCGTAAGAGTCAAGAACTCACGTTACAGCTTTGTACGTCTTTGGTTGGGCCACAATGGGGACTTTAACAAATGCTTCACTAAAATCTATGTAACCAATATCCACCTGAAGCCCCAACGATCGCCTTCGCTACCTCATGGAAGGTCCCAGCACCAATCCCTCCTGATACACCACGATCGCCTTCGCTACCTCATGGAAGGTCCCAGCACCAATCCTTCCTGATACACCACGATCGCCTTCGCTACCTCATGGAAGGTCCCAGCACCAATCCTTCCTGATACACCACGATCGCCTTCGCTACCTCATGGAAGGTCCCAGCACCAATCTCTCCTGATACACCGCAAGGCAACATTGCCAATTACAAAACAACCCATCTCCTTTTGCCAAATCAGTTTTGGATCCAATATCAACTTGCCCCAGAAGTCGTTGCCTCTTACCTTTTGGATATTGTCAAAGGCCTTGCTGAAATTGGTGTAAACTACATGAAGGCTGGTGACACTTATCATTCTAGGCAAGAAGCTTTCAGCTGCAGCTTACAGTTTTGGGTTGGGACAGAAATGTTTTCCATTGAGATTGATTCTTTCACTGGACCAGTTTGCATGCCATCTGTTTTGTAGGCTGAGAAACACCACTGACTAGCTAGAAGGTTACATGATAAAAACAATATGCTGTAGCTTTACTGCATGTAGTTTCTATCATGTAACCTTCGAGCTACTCGGTATAAACCAGCATCTATAGTTCCTTCTCACACAAACTCCAGCATAGTTATTTTCACAGCAAAGCCTGGCCTGTAGCCACAGCTGACTATTAACTGGCTTGTAGTGCTCCATAGCAAAGTAATGGGTCCTCTTGCCCCCAACCCTTACTTTTGAGGTCTACCCTCCAAGGATATCATCCCTTATTACCTGCCATCTTACACCTTAGCCTTGTGATTGCAACTGAGGATTTGTCCGTGTTTCATTACCACTGAAGAAATGTTTTGCCCAGGGAACATTTCAGGCCCATGAAATGCCAATATCAGTTTGATGATATTACCCAGTATACATGCTGATAAATTGTAAAGCAAATCAGTGTTCCTTCCATCCACAGCTGTAACCTTTGGTCCCAGTTGTAATCTGTAGGAATGCTAACTCCAGTTACCTTTATCGCTGTACTCTCTGATTAAACACAAAGAGAGCGTTAATCAGTGTGCTAATGTGCGTTCAACCTGTGATTTCAGTGTGAGAAGTACATCGTCCTGCACGGACCGCAAGTGGCTGAGGTGTTAATGCAGAGAGTGAGTATTAACACACAAGTGGTGATGTGTTATGTGATATGTGAAGTGTTTCTTAAATCCCACTTCTGCACTCAAAGCATTCAGTTAGTGAATTGACCAGGAGTTCAAAAATTGGCGTCAGTATTAGGAATCATGAACTGACTAGTCTGTGCTAAAACTGCACCTGGTTGGTTGAAGTTTGACTTTAGTTCATTGTCACATGTACTAAGATACAGTGAAAAGCTTTTGTTGCGTGCTAACCAGTCAGCGGAAAGACAATGCGTGATCGCAATCGAACAACTCACAATGTACAGGCACATGATGAAGGGAATAACGTTTCGTGCAAGATAAAGTCCGTGTAGTCCGATCAAAGATAGTCCAAAGGTCTCCAATGAGATAGATGGTAGGTCAGGACCGCTCTCTAGTTGTTGGTAGGATGGTTCAGTTGCCTGATAACCACTGGGAAGAAACTGTTCCTGGTCACCCCTGGCCTGCCTCACTCGATTACCATCTTATACCACAGCTGGTGGAGCTGCCGCCTCACAGCGCCAGAGACCTGGATTCGATCATGACCCTGGGTGCTGTCTGTGTGGAGTTTGCATGTTGTCCCTCACATCGGTTTCCTCCCACAGCCCAAGGTGTGACGAGTTTGTAGGTTAATTGGCCTCTGTAAATTGCTCCTGGTGGAGAGGGGGAAAGCAGGATAACCGAACGAGCATGATCGAGTGATCGGTCCCACCCCTCCTGACATCTGTCTGAAGAAGGATCTCGACCCGAAACGTCACCCATTCCTTCTCTCCCGAGATGTTGCCTGACCCGCTGAGTTACTCCAGCTATTTGTGTCTAATCGGAATAAACTGTAGTTCCAATACTACAGGAGCTGGAAATGCGAAATTAAAACAGAAAATACTATGGTAGATACCATCCTGATTATAGCTCTCATTTATTAGTCAGTTGCTTGTTAGACGACATTTAAAATAGAATAATTTTGCCACAAGATACTTGCATGTGCCTTATTATGCTGCAGATTTCTCTGCCTATTGAACTGAATCTTCTTATCATGGATGACTCTGTATCCCATTTCTTTGCCAGCCCAGTTTAAGCACTCTCCAATAGCATTAGCAAATATCTCAGGAGGATGTTGGACCTGTCCTGGTGCAAGTGCACTAAGTCCAAGCTGTAGCGGTCCCCGGACCAGTCCCAGTGAACTATACATCTAAAGCCCTCCCTCCAGCACCATCATTGCAGCCATGGTCATATCACCTCTTCTCCCTCTCTGTGCAATTGAGCCACTCGTAGGGCCGCCCATTGAGCCCGGCTGTGCACAGCCATCACCCTCACCGCTATCCTGAGTGAAAAGTCCGTGAGTGAATGAGGTGAACTCGACTCCTGGACTCATCCGCCCTCTGTGCCCATGCTGTTAAACTGCAGTATGACCACTTCTCTAAGACCATAAGGTATGGGCAGCATTCGGCCCATCGAGTCTGCTCCACCATTTGATCATGGTTGATTTTTTTTCCCTCGCAACCCCATTCTCCTGCCTTCTCCTCATATCTTTTCACGCTTACTAATCAAGAACCTATCAATCTCTGCTTTAAAAATACCCAATGATGGCCTCCACAGCCCTCTGCGGCAATTAATTCCACAGATTCACCACCCTCTGACTAAAGAAATTCCTCCTCATCTCTTTTCTAAAGATACTTCCTTTTATTCTGAGGCTGTGCCCTCTGGTCCCAGACTCTCCCACTAGTGGATACTTCCTCTCCACATCTACTCTGTCTAGCCCTTTCATTATTCAGTAGGTATCAATGAGATGTTTTAGAAAATAACTGTAGACGCTGGTACAAATCGAAGGTATTTATTCACAAAATGCTGGAGTAACTCAGCAGGTCACGCAGCATCTCAGGAGAGAAGGAATGGGTGACGTTTCGGGTCGAGACCCTTCTTCAGACTGATGTCAGGGGGGCGGGACAAAGGAAGAGTATAGGTGGAGACAGGAAGACAGAACTATCTAAAATTGGAGACGTCAATGTTCATACCACTGGGCTGCAAGCTGCCCAGGCGAAATATGAGGTGCTGTTCCTCCAATTTCCGGTGGGCCTCACTATGGCACTATGACAGAAAGGTCAGACTAGGAGTGGGAGGGGGAGTTGAAGTGCTCAGCCACCGGGAGATCAGGTTGGTTAAGGCGGACTGAGCGAAGGTGTTGAGCGAAGCGATCGCGGAGCCAGCATTTGCTTTCACCGATGTAAAGAAGTTGACATCTAGAGCAGAGGATGCAATAGATGAGGTTGGAGGAGGTTCCAGGTGAGACAGGTTCACCTGCATTCCTGGTGAGCCAGGTTCACCTGCATTCCAGGTGAGACAGAGGTTCACCTGCACCTCCTCCAACCTCATCTATTGCATCCGCTGCTCTAGATGTCAATTTCTTTACATCGGTGAAACCAAACATAGGCACGGCAATAGCTTCGCTCAACATCTTCGCTCAGTCTGCCTTAACCAACCTGATCTCCCGGTGGCTGAGCACTTCAACTCCCCCTCCCACTCTGACCTTTCTGTCATGGGCCTCCTCCAGTGCCATAGTGAGGCCCACCGGAAACTGGAGGAACAGCACCTCGTATTTAGCCTGGGCAGCTTGCAGCCCAGCGGTATGAACATTGACTTCTCCAACATTAGATAGTTCCTCTGTCCCTCTATTTCCCTCCCCCTTCCCAGATCTCCCTCTATCTTCCTGTCTCTACCTATATC
This sequence comes from Rhinoraja longicauda, assembly GCF_053455715.1. NCBI lineage: Eukaryota > Metazoa > Chordata > Chondrichthyes > Rajiformes > Arhynchobatidae > Rhinoraja > Rhinoraja longicauda. Next base: position 1,817,250 of record NC_135987.1, on the reverse strand, counting down.
CTTCCTTTGTCCCGACCCCCTGACATCAGTCTGAAGAAGGGTCTCGACCCGAAACGTCACCCATTCCTTCTCTCCTGAGATGCTGTCTGACCTGCTGAGTTACTCCAGCATTTTGTGAATAAATACCTCTGAATGAGATGTTTTAGTTTAGTTTCAGAGATACAGCGTGGAAACAGGCCCACCGGGTCCGCACCGACCAGTGATCCCCGCATATTAACACTATCCTACACCCACTAGGGACAATTTTTACATTTGCCCAGCCAATTAACCTACAAACCTGTACGTCTTTAGAGTGTGGGAGGAAACCGAAGATCTCGGCAAAAACCCACGCAGGTCACGGGGAGAACGTACAAACTCCGTACAGACAGCACCCGTAATCGGGATTGAACCCGGGTCTCTGGCGCTGCGAGGCATCAACTCTACGTGCCGTGCCCATGTGTGGTGCCAATGACGTGTTCAGTCCAGTCATTGTTGCCCAGGGACTGCACCCGTTACTCCAGCTGAAAGCCGCACTGCCCTGCGAGTGGATCTACAAAAGTCAAGTCAAAGTCAATTTTATTGTCAATCCTCAGCCAGTTTACACAGACAGAAAATCGAAATACCGTTTCCCACAATCCCGAGGAACAAAGTGCATAAAACTAAGTTAAAATTAAAAAGGCACAGCAACCAACAATCAACATAAAATATAAAATATAAAATATAGTCACTTCAAATGCGTTAAAAAAATTTTTTTAAAGTGTCTGGTGCTGGATGTGCGTGTGTGTGGGGTGTTAAAGTCCAGGTCCAATAGGGGCAGGGGAGAGAGGAGGAAGGGAGGGGAGAGAGTTCAGCATCCTGACAGCCTGGTGGAAAAAGCTGTTCTTTAGTCGGGTGGTGCTTGACCTCAGGCTGCGAAACCTTCTCCCTGAAGGCAGGAGGGTGAAGAGGCTGTTGGAGGGGTGGAAGGGGTCACCCACAATGCTCAATGCTTTGCGGGTGAGGCGGGTGGTGTAAAGGACCAGGAGTGTTGGGAGTGAGGCGCCAGTGATCCTCTCAGCAGTGTTCACTATGCGCTGCAGGGTCTTGCGGCTGGAGGCTGTGCAGCTTCCGAACCACACAGTGATGCAGCTGCTGAGGATGCTCTCGATGGCGCCTCGGTAAAAAGTGTACATGATGGGTGTGGGGGCTCCCGCTCTCTTCAGTTTGTGGAGGAAGTAGAGGCGCTGCTGGGCTTTCTTGGCGATGGACGTGATGTTGTTGCTCGTAGAATTGTGCGGGTCAATGACATTGTCAGCTTCCCACATGAACAAGGCAGCATGGTGGCACAGCGCTAGAGTTGTTGCCTCACAGTGCCAGAGATCCAGGTTGGATCCTGACTACGGGTGCTGTCTGTATGGAGTTTGTACGTTCTCACCGTGACTGCCTGGGATTTCTCCAAGTGCTCCAGTTTCCTCCCACACTCCAAAGACGTGCAGGTTTGTAGGTTAGTTGGATTTGGTAAATTTGTAAATTGTTCCTTGTGTGTAGGATAGTGCTAGTGTATAGGGTGATCGATACACCTGTACTGGCGCAGAGTCGGTGGACAAAGGGCCCGTTTCTGCGCTGTATCTCTAAAGTCTAACGTAAACAGGAGGCACGTTCCACTGCAGCATGCTGGCCTGCCTTTCCTTCATAAAGTCATAGAGGGATACAGCGTGGAAACAGGCCCAACTTGCCCACACCGGCCAACATGTCCCAGCTACACTAGTCCCACCTGCCTGCGTTTGGTCCATATCCCTCCAAACCTGTCCTATCCATGTACCCTTCCAACTGTTTCTTAAATGTTGGGACAGTTCCAGGCTCAACGACCTCCTCTGGCAGCTTGTTCTATGCACCCACCACCCTCTGTGTGAAAAAGTTACCCCTCAGATTCCTATTAAATCTTTTCCCCTTCACCTTAAACCTCTGTCCTCTGGTCCTACTCTGGGCAAGAGATTCTGTGCATCTACCCGATTTACTCCTCTTCACTTTACAGCGGGTCCTTACAAAGTACAAATTCACCAGTGAGCAATGTTGCGCGGGGCTCACTCCGTGCAGTTCTCTGCTTTGTGTCGGTCACCGATACATCCAGACATCTGACTTTCATACAGCTGGTGGCTTTATTGCACTAAGCAGCAACAGCCAAAGTGCTTTTAACTTTTCTTTCTTTAAAATAGTTTTTGAATCTATTTGTTCTTGTTAAATAATTTTTAAAGTTATATTTATTCCTTTTTCCTCTTTCAGAGTGCAGAAGAGATTTGTACTTTCAACGGATTCTGCCAGCAAGCTGTCAGCATGCCAATGCTGCTGCTTCAGAAACCCATCGTTCAAACCGTGAAGGTGAAGCACTGTTCCACACAGTCAAGGGTCTTACATATTATGTCTTGTTAAACTTCCATGCCCATATAATCCATCAACCTTCTGAATATGGGATATAGGGACATACAATTGTGCACAAAACCCATAATGAGTGGGTAGTTGGGCTCAACTCTGCGTGCCACAGTTTAGCAAGGATGCAAGGACTCTGTGAAGATGCAAGAGTAAGGAAAAGGAGGCTCAGTGCCACAGCGGTAGAGTTGCTGCCTTACAGTACCAGAGAGCCGGGTTTGATCCTGACTACAGGTGCTTGACTGTACAGAGTTTACATTATCCCTGTAACTATGTGGGTTTTCTCCGGGTGCTCTGGTTTCCTCCCTCACTCCAACGATGTGCATTTTTGTCGGTTAATTGCTTTCTGTAAATTATCCCTGGTGTGTAGCATAGAACTAGTGTATGGGAAGCACTGGTCAGTGCGGATTCTGGGCTGAAGGGCCTGTTTCTGTGCTGTTCCTCTAAAACTAAAAGTGCCGCTGGTCATTGCCTGAGTTTGTGCGCTGGTCTAACTTTTCATTCTGCTACATCCAAAACTATTTGCACATCCTTTGCCCACTTGTTCAGTTTCTCCTTTATTAAAAAAAAGTGTTTTGTTTAAAGGAAATGGATGGGGCACATTTGTTAGAGTTTGGTGGTGCGTGGAATGCATTGCCAGGGATGGTGGTGGAGGCAGATGCAATAGTGGCATTTAAGAGGCAAATGATATGCAGGGAATGAGGGAATGCAGATCACGTGCAGACAGAGCCGATTAGTTTGGTGAGGACATTGCGGTAATGCATCATGTTCAGTAAGGACATTGTGGGCCACAGGATGGACACAAGGCAGATACCTGCACAGAGTGAGCGCTGTGCACCATTGCCCACTGTGTTGCATTGTTCTATGCTCTATTATTTTCCACAACTACTCATTTGGTGGTGTAAATCTCTCCTGAATTCCTCATTGCATCTCTTAACACTGACACAGGGGGAAACATTGCTGCATCCATCACACCTAAACCTTCAGCATTGCCTCTCAGACATTTTTTCAAAGGCAAAATACTTCTCAGTTCATCAATTTAGTTTATTATCACGTGTACCATGGTGGGGAGAATGGCTTTTGTTGCATGCTCACCAGATAGGGAAAGACAATACATGATTATAATCGAGCCGTTTACATGATAAAGGAATAATGTTTAATGCAAGGTAAAGCCAGTATAGTCCGATCAAAGGCCCACAATGGTGGTGTCATCTGAGAATTTGAAAATGGATTTAGATTTGTAAATGGCTGCACAGTGGAGGGTGTACAAGGAGTAAAGAAGGGGGCTGAGAACGCATCCTTGCAGAGCCCCCATGTTGAGGATTATCGTGGAGGATGATCATATCATATCATATATCATATATATACAGCCGGAAACAGGCCTTTTCGGCCCTCCAAGTCCGTGCCGCCCAGTGATCCCCGTACATTAACACTATCCTACACCCACTAGGGACAATTTTTACATTTACATTTACCCAGCCAATTAACCTACATACCTGTACGTCTTTGGACGATTTGTCTCCTATCCTCACCGATTGGGGTCTGTTGGTCAGGAAGTCGAGGATCCAGTTGCAGAGATGAGTGCTGACACCAAGTCCCGTGGGTTTGGTGGTGAGCTTGGATGGCATACCTTGATACTTGATAGCTAAACCTTGATATTATCTATCTCCACTTCATCCAATGTCATGTTTGGAAATATTTTCCAAAATTCTACCGGGGTTAAGGAACCTGGAATTATATGGAGAGAACGGAAAAGCCAAGATTCTTCTCCTTCAAGTCAAGAGGGGAAGTAACAGAGAGATATTTTGATGGAGGTCCGACAAGAAACTTAGTAACTGAAGAGCAGTTTTAAGATTATTTGCTTTAAAAAAATGTAAGGGAAAATTGTGAAATGTCTTAGCCTCACAATTTACTTGAAAAGGTGTTGGAAGAAGCTCAAAGAAGGACTTGTCAAGGGATTTGATAAATAATTGAACAGGTAAAAGTGCAGGGATGTGGGAATAAATTTGTGCCCAAGGTTGTGAAGGGCTATGGACTGTGTTGGAAGGAACTGCAGATGCTGGTTTAAACCAAAGAAGGGTCTCGACCCAAAACGTCGTCTATTCCTTTTCTCCAGAGATGCTGCCTGACCCGCCGAGTTTCTCCAGGTTTTTGTGTGTATCTAAGGGCTATGGACTCTCCTATTGGACTGAAGAGATTCAGCAAGAGTGAACTGGAGACAGCTACTTTAGTTACATCAACCTCAGGATAATGGGACACGTGATGGAGGTACAAAACGTTCGTAGTACACATGTTCCCACAAAGAACTTGGACTGGTAGATCTAGAATGCCAGTTATGTGTATTGGGGGTGGGATGAGATACCAAGAGCTAAATACTGCAGAAAGCTAGAAGAGTATAAAAATACAAGGGTGAAATTAAAATAGAAGTTAGAATGGCAAAAAAGTTATAACAAAAAAATTGACTAGTCAGATCAAAGAAAATCCAAATGTTTCAAAATAATAAATAAAAAAACAGGTAATTGATGGATGAGCAGGGCTTTTTCTGGACCAGTGTGGAGGTGGGGGATATGGGTAAGGTTCTTAATGAAAATATACAATTAATGGCATGATCCTTAACAGTATTAATGTATGGGATCACGGGGTCAAAGTCCGTAACATGCTGAAAGTGGCAACACAAGTAGATAGATAGAGTGGTAAAGAAGGCATGTGTTATGTGTAGCAAAGAACTGCAGATGCTGGTCGACAACGAAGATAGACACAAAACGCTGGAGTAACTCAACGGGACAGGCAGCATCTCGGAAGAGAAGGAATGGGTGATGTTTCCGGTTGAGACTCTTCTTCAGACTGATGATAAGCATATGTTATGCTTGCTTTCATAGGTCAAGGCATTGAGTCTTAGAGTCAGGAAGTTATGATGCAGATTTGTAGGACTTTAGTTAAGATGCACTTGGAGTATTGCATGTAGTCCTGCTCACCCCATTACAGGAAGGATGTGTAGTCTTTGGAAAGCTTGCAGAGGAGCTTTACCAGAATGATGGCTGGATTAAAGGGTATCAGCTACAGGGAGATGTTAGACTGAATTGGATCGGTTTCTCTGGAACGCCAGAGGTTGCGGGGAGACCCGATAGAACTAGATAAAATTATGGGGCACAGATAGAAAGTCAGAATCTTTCTCCCAGAATGGAAATATCAATGACTAGACAGCATGGCTTTAAAGTGAGGAGCAGTGTTTAAAGGAGAGATGCAGTGCAAGTTTTACACAGAGGCTGATGAGTGTTTGGAACGAGCTGCCAGGGGTGATGGTTGAAGCAGATACATTAGTGGCATTTAAAGGGTTTTTGGATAGGCACGTGGATATACTGGGAAAGGAGGGATATGGATTCTGTGCAGGTAGATAAGTGATGGATACTAGAAACGAGTAACTCAGCGCATCAGACAGCATCTCCCGGTCTCAACCCGAAACATCATCTATTCCTTTTCTCCAGAGATGCTGTCTGACCCGCTGACTTACTCCAGCGTTTTGTGTCTATCTGTTTAAACCAGCATCTGCAGTTCCTACCTATCGATGTGTGATGGTCTTGGCACAGACGTTGTGAAGTGAAGGACCCGTTCTCGCGCTCTCCTGTTCTTTATTCCATACAGCATTTTTGAAAATTGGTAAATCGCCAGGATCCATGCCAACTACCTCAGACTACTAAAATAAACGAGAAAGAAAATCTGCAGAGGCTTTTAAGACAATTTTCAATCCTCCCTGTACAGTACGCCTAGAATATTTGAAGACTGTTGATACACTGTTGTTTAAAAAGAGGTTTGTTACAGGCCAATGAACCCCAGCAACAGATTATTGAGGAACAAAGTAAATCTTCTATAGGAAAGGTGCATATTAATCAGGAGCAATGTGGATTTCAAGGAAGGGCATATCTAACGTATTGAATATTTTGTGGAAGTATTGATATGCTCAACGAGTTGTTACGGCTTGCAGTGATTCTTGCCAGGAACAGGTGACGGGCTGATGAAACAATGTAAATGCCCAATGGATCCAAGGAAAGGCAGCAAATTGGATTGAAAATTGGCTCAATGACAGGGAACAAAGATAATGACTAATTTGTAGACAGACACAAAAAGTAACTCAACGGGTCAGGCAACATCTCTGGAGAAAAGGAATAGGTGACGTTTTGGGTCGATGTCCTAAGTCTAATCTGTGTTGAGGGTTGTGGGTGACCACAGGGTTCTGTACCCTCCAGCTTTTATAATAAATGCAATGAACAGGGAGAGATCTGGGGAAGATTACAAAGGTTGGAATGTGGCCATGCGGTAAACTGAAGAGGAAAGCGTTTAGGCTGCAGGAAGTGTGAGCTAATATGTAATGAGTGTTTGACGGCACTGGGCCTGTACTCGCTGGATTTTAAAAGGATGAGGGACTTCATTGAAACATCAAATAGTGAAAGGCCTGGATAGAGTGAATGTGGAGAGGATGTTTCCAATGGTCGGAGAGTCTAGGACCAGAGGCCATCGCCTCAGAATAAAAGAACATACCTTTAGAAAGATGAGAAGGAATTTCTTCAGCCAGAGGGTGGTGAATCTGTGGAATTCATTGCCATAGAAGGCTGTGGAGGTCAAGTCAATGGATATTTTTAAGGTGGAGATTGGCAGATTTTTGATTAGTATGGGTGTCGTGTTATGGGGAGAAAGGAGAATGAGGTTTAGAGGGAAAGATAGATCAGCTATGATTGAGTGGCAGAGTAGACTTGATGGGCCAAATGGCTTTATTTTGCTCTTAGAATTTATGAACATATGAGCCAAAGTGTTTGGGGAGATGCAAGGAGGTGATGTAAGAAGATAACTAGATGCTGGTACAAATCGAAGGTATTTATTCACAAAATGCTGGAGTAACTCAGCGGGTCAGGCAGCATCTCAGGAGTGAAGGAATGGGTGACGTTTCGGGTCGAGACCCTTCTTCAGACTGATGTCAAGAAGGTGAGGAGCTCTGGGAGGAGATTGAGTGGAGCGGAGAAACAACGGGTCTCCATGTTTGTTGATGCATCCTGGAAGTGACTGGAGCCTTTGGGAACATGAACCTTCTGCAAGGTGGCATATGGTTCAGTCCATCGCCACAGATGCAGCAGGTGGATGTTGTGCCATAAATGCTCTGATTCTCATGAGCATTCTAGCCTTTGAGATGGGCCAGATCTCTCAGATCCCTTGCCTTGGGGCCATGCTAAACCAAGTGGCTGCTAACGACCTGCAATGATTGCCACAGCAGTCTCACTGTAAAGTCCATAGGGCCACAATAGTCTGTGAACTATTCTGATTCAGTAACTTATGCTGTCTTCCAACATGGAACACAGTATAACTTGTTATGGCCTACCCCACAGCCAACAATGGACCATTGTGGGCTCCACCTTTCCTCCATCATCGTTGCTTTGTGCAGATCTTTTGTTCATTCGTTCTATGTGCCGTGGATATCCCTCTTTCCCCTTTCCCCCGACTCTCAGTCTGAAGTAGGGTCTCGACCCGAAACGTCACCTATTCCTTTTCTTCAGACATGCTGCCTGACCTGCTGAATTACTCCACCTTTTTGGTCTTTCTTGCGTCCTCAAACATTTTCTCTTATCTCCAAAAGTGTCCCAAACTGCTTTTAATCTATAAACTGAAACTTTCATTTGTTTGTTTATTTGTTCCTGAACTACAGCCAAAATGGTACACGATGGCGCGACAGTTTTAGGCCCAACTTACTCACCGTCGTCCCTTTGGTGCTAACGGAAGAAGTTTCATTGAAATTGGTGTTATATTTTTTAAGTTATTCACATTTTAAAGTTTAAATCTATCTCCTAGGGAGGGTGGGGAGGGGGGATAAGGCGGGTCGAGGGGGTTGGAGTGGGGGGAGGGGAGGGGAGGGGAGGGGAGGGGGTTGGAGTGGGGGGAGGGGAGGGGGTTGGAGTGGGGGGAGGGGAGGGGGTTGGAGTGGGGGGAGGGGAGGGGGTTGGAGTGGGGGGAGTGAGGGGAGGGGAGGGGGTTGGAGTGGGGGGAGGGGAGGGGGTTGGAGTGGGGGGAGGGGAGGGGAGGGGAGGGGGTTGGAGTGGGGGGAGGGGAGGGGAGGGGAGGGGGTTGGAGTGGGGGGAGGGGAGGGGGTTGGAGTGGGGGAGGGGAGGGAGGATAAGGCGGGTCGAGGGGGTTGGAGTGGGGGGAGGGGAGGGGAGGGGGTTGGAGTGGGGGGAGGGGAGGGGAGGGGAGGGAGGATAAGGCGGGTCGAGGGGGTTGGAGTGGGGGGAGGGGAGGGGAGGGGAGGGGGTTGGAGTGGGGGGAGGGGAGGGGGTTGGAGTGGGGGGGGGGGAGGGGAGGGGAGGGGGTTGGAGTGGGGGGAGGGGAGGGGAGGCACCAATGCAGGAAAGGTTTGGACCCAACGGGTCAACTTGGCCTAGTTGATACATATATATTGAAATGAATGAAACAACTTTTTGAATAAAGATTGACAATTCTCTTTAATAATAATAACTGCAATATGTCCTTTGGAGCTCAGTTTAACAAACCAGGATTCTTGAAATAGCTAATTTTTGTGTAGCCATTCTGGGAAAAATAGTCATATAGTCACAGAATTGAACGGCATAGAAACGGGCCCTTTGGCCCACCACATCCACTCAGACCTTTATGTACATCTAGACAAATCCCCTTTGTCCGCGTTTTACTATGAGTTACCTATCAGCGTGTCTGTCTCTTGCCCCGTACTAATAGTGAGTGTGTCTGTGTCCACCTCCTCTGGCAGTGTATTCCAGATATCAAACACTGCATATGTAAAAAAAATAGAAACACATCCCTCGGATCCCATTTTAAATCCTTTCCTCTCAACCTATGCCCTCTTGTTTTTGATATCCCTACCCTGGGAAAAAGATTTTGATTATTTCCCCTCTCTTTACCACTCATTTTAGTTTAGTTTAGAGATACAGGGTGAAAACAGTCCCTTCGGCCCACTGAGTCAGTCATGCCGACAGTAGCACAATTCTCCTCATTAGGGACAATTTACAATTTTTATTGAGGCCAAATTAACCTACAAACCTGTACGTCTTTGGAGTGTAGGAGGAAACCAGAGTGCCCGGGGGAAACCCACGCAGGTGATGGGGAGAACGTGCAAGCTCTGTACAGACAGCACCCGTAGTCGGGTCTCTGGTACTGAAAGGCAGTGACTCTACTGCTGCGCCACTGTGCCGCCTGATCTTACATACATTCATGAAGTCATCCCTCACTTCCTCCGCTGCAGGGAAAACAAGCATAGCCTATCCAATCTCATGTAGGAAGGAACTGCAGATGCTGGTTTAAACCGGAGATAAGACATAAAGCTGGAGTAACTCAGCAGGACAGGCAGCATCTCTGGAGAAAAGGAATGGGTGATGTTTTGGGTCAAGACCCTTCCGCAGATGACTTCTGAAGAAGGGTCTCGACCAGAAATGTCACCCATTCCTTCTCTCCAGAGATGTTGCCTGTCTCAGTAAGTTACTCCATCTTTTTGTGTCTATCCAATCTCTTGCCCATAACTAAAGTCCTCCAATCCAGGCAAGAACCTGGTAAATCTCGATTGCATTCTCTTTAATCACAGTCTGTAGCTTGTGTGGCACCTTTTTCCTGTGAAATCCATAGTGGCTTCAGTTACCTTTAATTCTTTCTTCACATTAAGTATTTTCTGTCTTTAGAAGGGACCGGTGGAGGGACCAGATTCGCAGGGATGTGTGATATGTGAGTTTGCCATGAAGGAGATCGACACCCTGCTGCAGAAGAATACAACTGAGGTGAGAGCCCAGACCCACAGGCAGCAGGTTAGACACCCTGCTGCAGAGGAGTACAACCGAGGTGAGAGCCCAGACCCACAGGCAGCAGGTTAGACACCCTGCTGCAGAGGAGTACAACCGAGGTGAGAGCCCAGACCCACAGGCAGCAGGTTAGACACCCTGCTGCAGAGGAGTATAACAGGTGAGAGCCCAGACCCACAGGCAGCAGGTTAGATGACCAGGCCAAGAAATTGCCACTTATGGAGTCAGAGTGATGCAGCGTGAAACAGGCCCAACTTGCCCACACCGACCAACATGTCCCACCTGCCTGCGTTTGACCCATATCCCTCTAAACCTGTCCTATCCATGTACCTGTCTAAATGTTTCTTAAGCATTGGGATAGTCCCTGCCTCAGCGACCTCCTCTGGCAGCTCGTTCCATACACCCACCACCTTCTGTTAAAACAAAAAAAATTACCCCTCGGCTCAAACCTCGTGCCCTGGTTCTTGATTCCCCGACTCTGGACAAGAGATTCTGTGTGAGTACCCGATCTATCCTCTCATGATTTTGTATACCTCTACAAGATCATCCCTCATCCTCCTGCACTCTGAGGAATACAGTCCTAGCCTGCTCAACTGCCCCCAAAGGCTCAGGTCTGTGAGTCCTGCCAACATGCTTGTAGACCGTCTCTGTACCCTTTCCAACGTCTTTCCTAAAATCCGGTGCCCAGAACTGATCACAATGCTCTAAGTGCGGCCTCACCAACACCTTGTACAACTGCGATGTGACCCCCCAACTTCTATACTCGCAGCTGCTTCTACAGTGGAGTGGGATGTAAAGGGAAGTGTTGCCACCGAACACCTCACTGCACGGGTCTGTGTAACGGCTGCCATGTTTCTGACCTGCAGGAGGCCATCACTGAAGCTCTGGGCAAAGTCTGCTCTGTTCTGCCGACCACAGTTGAAAGTGAATGTCGAGACTTTGTTGACCAGTACGGTAAAGCTGTGATTGAGCTGCTGTCCCAGGAGATGGACCCCACCTTTGTGTGCACCATGATTGGCCTGTGCAAGACGGCTGCCGCAGGTAACGTGCAGTCCCGCTCTTTCTTATTCCGGTTTGGGGCAGTGGGCTGGCAGCCACCGTGGTAGCTGGGGAAAGTAAATGCAATGAATCAATGACTGATACTTTCTTATTGCATGTGACACTGAGGTTCTTTGTTTTGCGTTCCACACACAGAGTGCAAAGAGCCGTCGAGTACAGGCCACAGATAACATCACGTCTTCAATGTGGTCCCCAATGGTTCCCCTTTGTTCTTGGCAGCCCCCCCACGCCGGGTCCCTCGTTCTCCAGGGCCCCCCTCCCTTCAAGCCTGGTCCCTCGTTGTTCTCTTGGCAGCGTGTCCTGCAGCTCCCACTGTGGGCCCGTCCGACCTCCGGCACTCACGAAGGCCCATCCTTGGCCACCAGCCGCAGGGTCCTCTCTTGAACGGCACTACGCATTCATCAGGAGCTTCCCAACGCCCCCCCCCCCCCCCTCTCTGACGGCCCCCCTCCTCCCTCTGACGGCTCCTCTCTCTCTGATGGCTCCTCTCTCTCTCTGACGGCCCCCCCTCTCTCTCTGACGGCCCCCCTCTCTCTCTCTGACGGCCCCCCCCCTCGCTCTGACGGCCCTCCTCTCTCTGACGGCCCCCCTCTCTCTCTGACGGCCCCCCTCTCTCTCTCTGACGGCCCCCCCCCCTCGCTCTGACGGCCCTCCTCTCTCTGACGGCCCCCCTCTCTCTCTCTGACGGCCCCCCTCTCTCTCTCTGACGGCCCCCCTCTCTCTCTCTGACGGCCCCCCTCTCTCTCTCTGACGGCCCCCCTCTCTCTCTCTGACGGCCCCCCTCTCTCCCTGACGGCCCCCCTCTCCCTGACGGCCCCCCCTCTCTCTCTCTGACGGCCCCCCTCTCTCTCTGACGGCCCCCTCTCTCCCTGACGGCCCCCCTCTCTCTCTGACGGCCCCCCTCTCTCTCTGACGGCCCCCCTCCTCTCTCTGACGGCCCCCCTCTCTCTCTCTGACGGCCCCATCTCTCCCTGACGGCCCCCCCTCTCTCTGACGGCCCCCTCTCTCTCTGACGGCCCCCCTCCTCTCTCTGACGGCCCCCCTCTCTCTCTGACGGCCCTCCTCTCTCTGATGGCCCTCCTCTCTCTGACGGCCCCCCTCCTCTCTGACGGCCCCCTCTCTCTCTCTGACGGCCCCCCTCTCTCTCTGACGGCCCCCCTCTCTCTCTGACGGCCCCCCCTCTCTCCCTGACGGCCCCCCTCCTCTCTCTGACGGCCCCCCCTCTCTTTCTGACGGCCCCCCTCTCTCTCTGACGGCCCCCCTCTCTCCCCGACGGCCCCCCTCTCTCCCTGACGGCCCCCCCTCTCTTTCTGACGGCCCCCTCTCTCTCTGACGGCCCCCCTCTCTCCCTGACGGCCCCCCTCCTCTCTCTGACGGCCCCCCTCTCTCCCTGACGGCCCCCCCTCTCTTTCTGACGGCCCCCCTCTCTCTCTGACGGCCCCCTCTCTCCCTGACGGCCCCCCCCTCTCTCTCTGACGGCCCCCCTCTCTCTCTGACGGCCCCCCCCTCTCTTTCTGACGCCCCCCCCCTCTCTTTCTGACGGCCCCCCTCTCTCTCTGACGGCCCCCCTCTCTCTCCGACAGCCCCCCTCTACGTTCTTTTTGTGATTGCGTGGGATTTCTCCGGGTGTTTTGGTTTCCTCCCACATTTCAAAGACGTACAGGTTTGATGGTACAGGTTTTATTTGCATGGTGAAATTGTAAGTGGTCCATACTGTGTAGGAGGATAGTGCTAATGTATGGGAATCACTTGTTGGGGCGGACTTGGTGGGCCGAAGGGCCTGTTTCCACGCTGTATCTCTAAAGCTAAAAAAACTGAAACTAAATGCCTCTACCTCCGGTAATTTTCCATTTGGTTTGTGTTCTGCTCATTCTTTCCACCTCAGAGATAAGCAAATCAAAGCAGCAGCAGCCAACTGCTTTATGTGAAATCTGTGAGACAATGGTAAGTTATTTGGATCATTTACTGGAGAAGAACTCCACCGAGAAAAGGATCAAGGCTGCTCTGGATAAGGTGTGCGCCATGCTCCCAGATACCATGCATGATGAGGTAAGAGACACACGTGTTTCCCAGCTTTGCTAAGTCAATGGATAACGGGAGCCTGTAATGGCCCCTCTGTGATGAGTGGAGGTGGGTTCTTCACCATATTTTGCTTGCAACCCAGGAGTATGAATATTGATTTCTCTAACTTCAAGTAAGACCTGCATTCCTTCTCTCTCTCCATCTCTTCCCCACCTAAGTCACACCAGCTTTTCGTTTTCACCTAACCGCAGCTAACATTGACCTGTTTCCTTTATCATTGTGACTTTTATTGCATATCTTCATTCATTTGTTCTATATCTCTACATCATCGTCTATATCTTTCATCCCCCTTTCCGGTGACTTTCAGTCTGAAGAAGGGTCTCGACCTGAAACGTCACCCATTCCTTCTCTCCAGAGATGCTGCCTGACCCGCTGAGTTACTCCAGCATTTTGTGTCTACAGTTTAAACCAGCATCTGCAGTTCCTTCCTACACATGTGTTCTTCAGGGACATGGTGTGACTGTGTGAAGGAATAGACAGGGCTACCTGTGATATTCCCGAGTCCCTGGCCTCTAGTATCTTGAAGGAATTGCTGATTTACAAAAAAGACACAAAGTGTTGGAGTACCTCAGCGGGTCAGGCAGCATCTCTGGAGAACATGGATAGGTGACACTTCAGGTCGGGACCCTTCTTCAGACATTGTTGTGATGGGGGGGGGGGGGGGGGGGGGGGGGGAGTAAAAAGCTGGAAGAGGGGGGCGGTAGGGGCAAAACCTGGCGAGTGATAGGTGGACACAGATCAGGGGAGCTTTTTATAGGCAGATGTTTAAACAAAGGTCAGAGATGAAAAGACAAAAGGCGTGGGACAGGGATAGAAGAAGTGCAATTGTGAAGGAATGCAAGTCGAGGGTGAAGGGAGAAATGGGCGCACATCCAGGTGGCCACAGAGAGGAGAGGGGTTTGTAGCTTAGATACCTAAAATTGGAGAATTCAATATTTATACCGCTGGGTTGTAAGCTGCCCAAGGGGAATATGAGGTGCTGTTCCTCCAGTCTGCCAATGGAGGAGGCCCAGGACACAAACATCATTATGGAAATGGGAAGGGATTTGAAATGTTTAGCAACTGGGAGATCCAGTGGGCCTTGGTGGACCAGGCGCAAGTGTTCAACAAAATGGTCGCCCACATCGGGACCAGCGGATGCAGGGGTGAGGTTAGAGGAGGTGCACGTGAACCTCTGCCTCACCTGGAAGGTCTGCTGGGGTCCCTGGATGGAGGCGAGGGAGGAGGTACAGGGCCCGGTGTTACATCGCCTGCAGTTGTTGGGGAGGGGGTGGTTTGGGTGGGAAGGGGTGAGTGAAGCAAGCTGATGCAGAGAGAGCGGTCTGTGCAGACAGCAGAAAGGGGTGGGGATGGGAAAATGTGACTAATGGTGGGATCACGTTAGAGGTGCCTGATGTGTCAGAGAATGATGTGTTGGATGCAGAGTTTTGGGTCCAAGGTGAAAACCAGGGGATCTCTATCCTTGTTCTGTCTGGGGGGAGGGAGAGTAAAACTGTGAGGCCCAGAAGAGACGCGGGTGAGGGATCCATCTGACAGTAACCACGTTTGCTAAACAAAGAGGACATCGCAGATGTCGGAGAATGGAAGCCCCATCTTGGGAGCAGCTGCAGCAGGGACAGAGCATTTGACAGCAGGGGACAGCGTCTTTGCAAAGGGCAGGGTGGGAGGAGGTACGATCCAGGTAACTGCGGGAGTCAGGAAGTTTGCAGTAGACGTCAGTCAGTCTGTCCCTGTAATGGAGACAGGGAGATGATGGAAGGGGGGAGAGGTGTCTGAGATAGTCCTTGAATTTGAGAGCAGGGTGGGTTGGTGGTAAAGGTAATGAAATCAATGAGTTCTGCACGGGTGCAGGAGAGAGCCCGATGTAGCAGAGAGAGAGTTGTGGATGGTGCCCGACACACACTGGGGACAATGTACATTTATACCAAACCGAGATCCCACGCAGGTCACGGGGAGAACGTACAACCGTAGTGGGGATGGTACCCGTGTCTCTGGCACTGTGAGGCAGCAACGTTGTGCACCAGGCCGTGTAAATTATCTGCCTCCTCATGCTGTGAATGAATGTGGAGCTGTGTCCACCAGATACTGTGCAGTGTCTACATGGTGACTAACTCTGGTCACCACTTTGTGTTGCAGTGTGACCAGCTGGTCTCTCAGTATGAACCCATATTAATTCAAGTCCTGTTGGAGAGCCTGAATCCAACAATGGTTTGCAGTGTGAGTATGCTTTGCTCTCTGATAATCACATTTCTCTTGTTTCTGGTGCACGTTGCCGTGTGAGCTGAGCCCGAGGTGGTGTTTGGGTGGTGTTTGGGTGGTGTTTGAGTGGTGTTTGGGTGGTGTTTGAGTGGTGTTTGGGTGGTGTTTGGGCAGCACGTGGAAGTGACAGCGGTCAGCTGGAGTTCACAGGACTGTGCCCTGGTGCGTGTAGAGCATCAACACTTGGCCATCCTGCCACCTGGCCTGTCCCCTGACCCAGCCCAGTCCCAGCTGTGCCCTGGTGCGTGTAAAGCATCAACACTTGGCCATCCTGCCACCTGGCCTGTCCCCTGACCCAGCCCAGTCCCAGGTGTGGCCTGCCCCACAGTACATCAACAACTGCACGCAAGCAACATTCAATTTTAAAGATGTGGTTTAGTCTTGAAAGTACCACACACACTTCTTCATTTTGGATATATTTTTACAATTATACTAAAACGATCGTTAATCTCCTTTGTCCACTCTTAGTTTGTTCCTTAATTCTAAACAGATGTAAAAGACTTGCACAGCCAGATTACATTTGATCATAATAAGATGCAAGGTAACTCAGCGGGCCAGGCTGCACCTCTGGAGAACATGGATGGGTGATCTTTTGGGATCGGGACACTTCTTCAGAATTCAAGCCTGATATATATGTTCCCCAGAGATGCTGCTTGACCTGCTGAGTTACTCCAACACTTTGCCTTTAGTTTAGAGATACAGTATGGAAACAGGCCCTTCGGCAAACTCCATACAGACAGCACCCGTAGTCAGTATCGAACCCTGGTCTCTGGCGCTGTGAGGCAGCAACTCTACCGCTGTGCCACCGTGCTGTCACGTTTTTTTATTTGTAAACCAGCATCTGCGGTTCCCTGCATCTACCTTTATATTTGATAGTTACTCCATCAATGTTGCGCTGCAGGATATCAGCCAACACATTTCTAGTGTGTTCCCCCCCCCCCTTTGAACTTGTCACATTAATTTCACAAACTATTCAAGTGCCTTTCGATTTAGCGGTGATGCAAGGTGTGACATGGATTAGGTCAAGAATCATTTCATGGATTCGTAGAGCACAGAAATATTCCCACCCCAACATCTGTCTGTGCTGATCCCATTTGCCAGCCCGGCCCAGGACTTTCCTGTTTGAGCACCCGTCCAATGCTGTTCAAGCTGTGGTGGGTGCTATGATGGGTAACCCAGCACCAGGACCCAGAGAGAGAACCAGCACCAGGACACAGAGACCCCCAGCACCAGGACACAGAGACCCCCAGCACCAGGACACAGAGACCCCCAGCACCAGGACACAGAAACCCCAGCACCAGGACACAGAGAGACCCCCAGCACCAGGACACAGAAACCCCAGCACCAGGACACAGAGACCACCAGCACCAGGACACAGAGACCCCCAGCACCAGGACACAGAAAGACCCCCAGCACCAGGACACAGAGAGACCCCCAGCACCAGGACACAGAGACCCCAGCACCAGGACACAGAGACCCCAGCACCAGGACACATAGACCCCCAGCACCAGGAAACAGAGACCCCAGCACCAGGACACAGAGAGAGAACCAGCACCAGGACACAGAGACCCCCAGCACCAGGACACAGAGACCCCCAGCACCAGGACACAGAGAGAGAACCAGCACCAGGACACAGAGACCCCCAGCACCAGGACACAGAGACCCCAGCACCAGGACACAGAGAGAGAACCAGCACCAGGACACAGAGAGACCCCCAGCACCAGGACACAGAGACCCCAGCACCAGGACACAGAGACCCCCAGCACCAGGACAGAGAGACCCCCAGCACCAGGACAGAGAGAGAGTCCCCAGCACCAGGACACAGAGACCCCAGCACCAGGACACATAGACCCCCAGCACCAGGACAGAGAGACCCCCAGCACCAGGACACATAGACCCCCTGCACCAGGACACAGAGACCCCAGCACCAGGACACATAGACCCCCAGCACCAGGACAGAGAGACCCCAGCACCAGGACACAGAGACCACCAGGACACAGAGACCCCAGCACCAGGACACAGAGACCCCCAGCACCAGGACACAGAGAGACCCCCAGCACCAGGACACAGAGAGAGACCGCCAGCACCAGGACACAGAGACCCCCAGCACCAGGACACAGAGAGAGACCCCCAGCACCAGGACACAGAGAGAGAGAGACCCCAGCACCAGGACACAGAGACCCCAGCACCAGGACACAGAGACCCCCAGCACCAGGACACAGAGAGAGAGAGAGACCCCAGCACCAGGACACAGAGACCCCAGCACCAGGACAGAGAGACCCCCAGCACCAGGACACAGAGACCCCAGCACCAGGACAGAGAGGGAGAATCCACTCCCTGACAGACGGGGCATAGCTGTGCATTCAGCAAACAGCTGGCATTGGTAACTAAGGAAATATTCAACTACCTAAAGTGCACTTTAAAAAGTTCCCCTGTGTTACCAGGCCTCTGGTCCTGCCGTGAGCTGAGGGTACAGTCACACCCTCCGATCTGCCTCAGTGTGGATATTGCACTTTATCTCTGGCACTGTTGCGCTACAGAGCTGAGTAACCTGAATAACTATCCTCTGCACCCTGCTGTCTCTCTCTGCGTTCTGCCTTTTGTCCTCGTGTTTGGCTTAATTCTGTGGTATTATCTGATTAAATAGGTCTAGCATACACACAAAAACTTTCCATTGTACCCGACGATATTAACCTCGGACAATGTAAACCTGAAACAAAGTTTCTAGCCTGAAGTGGTGATGTTTGACTGATTCTTAACTCCCCACTCTCATGGACAGAATATTGGGGTTTGCGATGGACCAAGGAAACATCTGGTGGGAGCAGATAAGTGTGTCTGGGGCCCTTCATATTGGTGCGCAAATATGGACACCGCAACCCAGTGCAACGTGAGTAACAGCACCACACTGCCCTGCTTCCAGAGGCAGCATGAGTAACAGCACCACACTGCCCTGCTTCCAGAGGCAGTGTGAGTAACAGCACCACACTGCCCTGCTTCCAGAGGCAGAGTAACACCACCACACTGCCCTGCTTCCAGAGGCAGCATGAATAACAGCACCACACTGCCCTGCTTCCAGAGGCAGTGTGAGTAACAGCACCACACTGCCCTGCTTCCAGAGGCAGCATGAGTAACAGCACCACACTGCCCTGCTTCCAGAGGCAGAGTAACACCACCACACTGCCCTGCTTCCAGAGGCAGAGTAACAGCACCACACTGCCCTGCTTCCAGAGGCAGAGTAACAGCACCACACTGCCCTGCTTCCAGAGGCAGTGTGAGTAACAGCACCACACTGCCCTGCTTCCAGAGGCAGAGTAACACCACCACACTGCCCTGCTTCCAGAGGCAGTGTGAGTAACAGCACCACACTGCCCTGCTTCCAGAGGCAGTGTGAGTAACAGCACCACACTGCCCTGCTTCCAGAGGCAGAGTAACAGCACCACACTGCCCTGCTTCCAGAGGCAGAGTAACACCACCACACTGCCCTGCTTCCACAGTGCTTCCAACATGTTTTCATTCTGAGTTTCCTGTGACCTGGATACGGGTGGTGGGTTTTCTGTCACTACTTAGTTTTAGTTTGGTTTAGTTTAGAGATACAGCGCGGAAACAGGCCCTTCGGCCCACCTGGTGCGCACTGACCAGCGATTCCCCCCGCACATCAACACTATCCGACACACACTAGGGAGAGTTTACATTTATAACAAGCCAATTAACCTACAAACCTGCACGTCTTTGGAGTGTGGGAAGAAACCGAAGATCTCGGAGAAAACCCAGGCAGGTCACAGGGAGAATATACAGATAGTGTCCATTGTCAGGATCAAAGCCGGGTCTCTGGCGCAGTAAGGCAGCAACCCCACCACTGCGCCACAGTGTCACACTGAAAACTATGGCCCTGAGTTGAGTTGACACCGTTTCCCATTGTGCTGAAGTTTTGAAGAGTAACCAGAGACTGAATCTCCATCACGTGGATCATAACATAACACGATTCCCTTCCAGTCTGCCCTGCCGTTCAATGGTTCGTCATAGGAGCATAATTAGGCCATTCAGCCCATCTACTCAGCTCCACCATTCCATCATGGCTGATCTATCTTTCCCTCAACCCCATTCTCCTGCCTTCTCCCCATAACCCCTGACACCCGTACTAATCAAGAATCTGTCAATCTCCGTTTTAAAAATGCCCAATGACGGCCCCCTCAGCCGTCTGTGGCAATGAATTCCACAGATTCGCCATCCTCTAGCTAAAGAAATTCCTCCTCATTTCCGTTCTAAAGATACGTCCTTTAATTCTGAGGCTGTGCCCTCTGGTCCAAGACTCTCTCACTAGTGGAAACATCTTCTCCACATCCACTCTATCCAGGCCGCTCACTATTCGGTATGTTTCAACGAGGTCCCCCTTCATCCTTCTAAACTCCAGCGAGTACAGGCTCAGTGCTGACAAACGCTCATCGTAGGTTAGCCCACTCATTCCTGGGATCATTCTTGTAAACCTCCTCTGGACCCTCCAATGCCAGCACATCCTTCCTCAGATGTGGGGCCCAAAACTGTTGTCAATATTCCAAATGCGGCCTGACCAGCGCCTTGTAGAGCCTCAGCATTACATCCTTGATTTTATACTCCAGTCCTCTGGAAATAAATGCTAACATTGCATTTGCCTTCCGACTCAACTTGCAAATGAACCTTTGAACCTGCACCCCAAGTCCCTCTGCAGCTCCCATGTCTGGATCATGAATGGACATGGCTGATTATTCAACCCAATACATTGTTCCAGCTTTCCTTGATCTCTATATCAATAAGGTTTATAGCCGGCTTCTTCAATGTAATTAATAATGTATAATAATGAATAATTTTGACTTCTCCGGTAGAGAATTCCATAGGTTCACCATTCCCACATCCCAGTCCTATAATTGGCCTGTCTCGTGTCTCTAAACTATCCCCATTGCTGCCCTGCCCCGTGTCACTAAACTATCCCCATTGCTGCCCTGCCCCGTGTCACTAAACTGTCCCCATTGCTGCCCTGTCTCGTGTCTCTAAACTATCCCCATTGCTGCCCTGCCCCGTGTCACTAAACTGTCCCCATTGCTGCCCTGTCTCGTGTCTCTAAACTATCCCCATTGCTGCCCTGTCTCGTGTCTCTAAACTATCCCCATTGCTGCCCTGTCTCGTG
Source organism: Rhinoraja longicauda (assembly GCF_053455715.1). Classification (NCBI taxonomy): domain Eukaryota; kingdom Metazoa; phylum Chordata; class Chondrichthyes; order Rajiformes; family Arhynchobatidae; genus Rhinoraja; species Rhinoraja longicauda. The sequence goes on along the minus strand of NC_135987.1, from coordinate 1,796,502 downwards.
TCTCTAAACTATCCCCATTGCTGCCCTGTCTCGTGTCACTAAACTGTCCCCATTGCTGCCCTGTCTCGTGTCTCTAAACTATCCCCATTGCTGCCCTGTCTTGTGTCACTAAACTATCCCCATTGCTGCCCTGTCTCGTGTCTCTAAGCTGTCCCCATTGCTGCCCTGTCTCGTGTCTCTAAGCTGTCCCCATTGCTGCCCTGTCTCGTGTCACTAAACTATCCCCATTGCTTCTGAACACCCTTCTTGCATCTACTCTCTAATCCTAATGGATTTTTATGTTTCTATGAAATCCCTGCTCTTCCAAACTCTAATGAATGTAAATCTAATCATCTCCAATCTCCTCAAACGTCAGTCCTGCCCAGCATCCCGGGGACCATTCTGGTCACCGATCAGTGAATACCTTCCATCTTTGACCAGGAGATTAAAAACTAAAAACAATACCCAAGGCGTGATCTCTTCAAAAGCTCTGTATCATTGTAGTTTCGTTCAGTTAGAGATACAGTGGGGAAACAGGCCCCTTGGCCCACCGAGTCCACACCGACCAGCGATCCCCGCACACTAACACTATCCTACACACACTAGGGACAATTTGCAAGTATACCAAGCCAATTAATCTACAAACCTGTACGTCTTTGGAGTGCGGAAGGAAACGGGATCACGGAGAAACCCCACGTGGTCACAGGGAGAACGTACAAACTCTGTACAGATAGCACCCTTAGTCAGGATTGAACCTGTGTCTCTGGTACTGTGAGGCAGCAACTCTACCGCTGCGCCACCGCACCGCCCTAAAGGACAGCCCTGTTCCCCAACCCAATCCCACCCACTATGAAGACCATCGTAGTATTTGCTGCCTTAAACACTTGCTGCACCAGCAGCTTCCATCTACTGTACAAGGACACCAAGGTCTTGTTTCAATTCCCCATTTTGTAATCTTAGCACCATTTACACAGTCTGCCTTCCTGTTTTGGAATTTATCTACACTTTACTGCAATTGCCCATTCGGCCCGCCTGCCCAACTTGTGACCCCCCCCCCCCCCCCCTTCACCCCACTCTCAGCTCAAACTCCCTCCATGCTTGTGTCAGTATGGGCAAGTTGGGCCGAAGGGCCTATTTCTTAAACTGTATGACTCTCTAACTATGATTCCATCCACAATGGAGATACAGGTACTTCCTGGGTTATGGAGGACCTTACTTATGGAAATTTGAGTTTACACAAATTCTGCCATACCTTTTTAAAATCATTTTTGATCATAAGAAAATTGGATCCATTAGTTTAATTGTGTCTCGTGTGAGGGTGAATACAGATATTATATGAAAACAAGAATGATAGAATGGCAGTGCTCTGAGGAATGTGGTAGAACAGGGATCTCTGAACGCAGGTGCACAATTTTATGAAGAAAGAATTGCAGGTACCAAAGGTAGACACAAAGTGCTGGAGTGACTCAGAGGGTCAGGCAGCATCTCTGGAGAAAAAGGATGGGTGACGTTTCGGGTCGGGACCCTTTTTCAGTCTGGAACTGGAGTTAGAAGCCACGAGGTACAGGATGGACGGGCAAACGCCATGGAAACGCACGTGGCTGTGGTAGCGAGTCTGGGTTAAAACGTGGTCAAACTCCGTACAGACAGCACTAGTCGAGATCGAACCTGAGTCTCTGGCTCTGTAAGGCAGCAACTCGAGCGCTGTGCCACAGTCACCTAGTCATTGGAAGGATGGCGTTAGAAAGGATCCAAAACAGATCTCCATGGGTGTTATCAGGACTTGAGTGATAAGGGGAGGCTGGATAGGCTCTGACAATTTTCCCTGGAGCGTAGGAGGCTGAGGGGTGACCTTTCAGAGACTTGTAAAATCATGGTGGGTCTAAAGAAGATGAACAGACAGACTATTCCTATGGTGGAGGAATGTAAAACTAGAGTGCATAGGTTTAAGGTGATGGTGGAAAGAGTTAAAAGGGACCTGAGGAGCAATTTCTTCACGCACTGTATGTTGTGTATGAGGAATGAGCTGCCAGAGAGAGTACTGCAGGCAGGTACAGTTAAGGCATCTGAAAGACACTTGGACAGGTACATTGATAGGAAAGGTTTAGAGGGATATATGGACAAAAGGGGCCAGAGGAGACTAGAAACAAAAATGGGTGCAGGAGTAGGTCATTCGGCCCTTCGAGCCAACACCACCATTCAATATGATCATGGCTGATCATCCAGAATCAGTACCCCGTTCCTCCTTTCTCCCCAATCCCCTGATTCTGTTAGCCCTAACAGCTAAATCTATCTCTCTCTTGAATACATCTAGTGAATTGGCCTCCACTGCCTTCTGTGGCAGAGAATTCCACAGACTAGCTTAGATGGGACATTTAGTCTGAGTTGGGCTGAAGGAACTGTTTCATAAGTGATAGGAGCAGAATTAGGCCATTTGGCCCATCAAGTCTATCTTTCCCTCCTAACCCCATTCTCCTGCCTTCTCCCCATAACCCCTGACACCCACACTAATCCAGAATCTACCTATCTCTGCCTTAAAAATATCCATTGACTTGGCGTCCAGAGCGGTCGGTGTGTGGCCGTTTCTGTTTCCGTGCTGTCACTGTGTGAACCATAACCCACTGTTGGTGAACCGTTCCTGATGGTTCTCTCTCTCTCTCTCTCTCTCTCTCTCTCTCTCTCTCTCTCTCTCATTGTGACAGGCGGTTGAACATTGCAAGCGTCACATCTGGAACTGAAGGGGATCGATCACCTCCCGGATGGACACAGTTATGCTTTTAAGTTTATTTTGAATTCTAAGCTCCAGCTTTGTGTAGAAATGTCTGTTGTAACCAGCTGGGAATGTTCCATAATCCCCATATCTCTCTGCCCTGCGGTTATTGATTATACTCCGTGACATCTGTCTAATTTTGACCCTAACTATGATGTGATGCACTGCAGGAAATTAAGGATCAAAGTTAGCTCCAAATCTGGGCTTTGTTAACAGGAAGGAGCTGCATCTAAGGTTAGCCTTCATGCGTGACAATTAATGTATAGGGTTTTGGTGTTTAAGTGATTTTACTAATGAAGTAATAACTGGATTATGCTTCCTTTAATATATGGGCATCGTGGTCAGAATGACTAAACTGTGCTGATCTGTCCAATCATTAGTTTGTTGTAAAATATTTGATAAATATGTACAAATCGGTTGGTCAATAAAGTCTGTGTTAAGTCCGGTCTTTGTCCTCGCTTCCTTTTGAACCACAGAGTCGTCTCATTGGCACGAAGGATAGGAAGAGTTGAGAACAAATTCAGAAAGATGATCATTGAAACTTACTGAATAGTGAAAAGCCTGGATAGAGTGGATGTTCCACTCACACATGGGGTTGTGAGGGGGGAAGATTTAGCAGGAACCCCAAGGGGTAACTTTTTCACGCACTAGGCGGTGGGTGTATTGAACGAGCTGCCGGGGGAAACAGGCCCACCTAGTCCACCCCGACCAGCGATCCCCGCACACTATAGCACTATCCTACACAATTGGGACAATTTACAATTTTAGCAAGCCAATTAATCTACAAACCCACACATCTTTGGGATGTGGGAGGAAAGAGGAGCACCCGGGGAAAACCCACACGGTCACAGGGAGAACGTGCAAACACCGTACAGACAGCACCTGTAGTCAGGATCGAACCTGGGTCTCTTGTGCTGTGAGGCAGCAACTCTACCGTGATCGACCAAACTCTGCACCCAGAGTGATTCCTGGTTGTAAATACCAGAGTGAAGGGGAGCTACTTCTCTGCTTGTAGGAAAATAACTGCAGATGCAGGTACAAATCGAACGTATCACAGAGTGCTGGAGTAACTCAGCGGGTCAAGCAGCATCTCTGGAGAAGGAATGGGTGACGTTTCGGGTCGAGACCCTTCAGTCTGAAGAAGGGCACGGTGAGATTCTTTGCTGCATTCACAACGTATTCAAATAGCGGCCACTTACGGCGCTGGCAAACTTACAAAGCACGCCGGCTCCCCCCCCCCCCCCAGTGGTCCACTCCCCCCCCACAGCGGTCCCCTCCCCCCCACAGTGGTCCCCCCCACACAAAGCTGTCCCCCTCACAGCGGTCCCCTCCCCCCCCCCCCCCACGCCGGCTCCCCCCCACACACAGCGGTCCCCCCCCCCCCCACGCCGGCTCCCCCCCACACACAGCGGTCCCCCCACGCCGGCTCCCCCCCACACACACAGCGGTCCCCCCACACCGGCTCCCCCCCACAGCGGTCCCCTCCCCCCCCCACACCGGCTCCCCCCCCCACAGCAGTACCCCCACACCAGCTCCCCCCCCCCACACCGGCTCCCCCCCCCCCACAGCGGTCACCCCACACCGGCTCCCCCCCCACAGCGGTCCCCCCACACCGGCTCCCCCCCCCCCACAGCGGTCCCCCCCACACCGGCTCCCCCCCCCCCACAGCGGTCCCCTCCCCCCCCCCCCACAGCGTTCCCCGGCTCCCCCCCCACAGCGGGCCGCCCACACCGGCTCCCCCCTCCCCCCCACAGCGGTCCCCTCCCCCCCCACACAAAGCTGTCCCCCCCCTCACAGCGTTCACCAATCCCCCCCCCCACCTTGTGTTTTATGATGGTTGGCAGATCACTTTCCCTCCTGGGGTAAAGTTTTATTGTATTGTGCATGCAGGGAGAGGGATATAGATGATGCACAGGCTGATGAAGTCAACTAAACTTGGTATCATGTTCGGCACAAACATCGTTCCTGTGCTGTACCGTAAGTGTTATGTTGTGGGAGCCTTTTTATCAGGATGGAAATGAACACTAGGGGGCAGAGCGTTAAGGCGAGTGGGGTAAGGTTCAAAGGAGAAGCTGCTGAGGACCAAAGCTGTTGGGTCCAAACTCCTCCTGCATTGGTGTAGCACCCTCCCCACCTCCTCCCCCTTAAAACTCCCTCAGGCCAGGGGTGGTTGAGAGGGGAGAGGAAAGGGGAGAGGGAGCATCTACCCCAGCCCCGGGCGGCCATCAGCAGTGATAGCTCTCCTCACACCGCCCCCCCCCCCCTCATTGGCCGCCACTCCCGTCACACGGATGGGTCCCGCCCCCCTCTGAGCAGCAACCCTCCCCAACTGCGCACGCGCGGATCCGGCGGCCATCTTACGTAAGTACTGTATCAACGGGGCCCATTAGGTTCCCATTGTGACGTCGAACACGGAGGTATTACCAGCAAGGCACGGCTGACGGGCAGGGAAAGGGAGCGAATTATTAAAGCTTAAAAAATGATTTATTAAAGTTTAAAAAGTGAATAACTTTTAAAATATAACAACTATTTGAACCGCAGGCCAATGATGCATAAGGTGGGCCTAAAATTGTCGCACTCTCGTGTACCGTTTTGGCTGTATTTTGGGTACAAATAAATAAATATATAAAGAAGCTGAGAGTTTTAGTAATATATAGATAGATGTGCGGTGCACGTTTCTGTTACAGAGAGCTAGAACGTGCTGCCAGGGGTGGTGATGGAGGCGTTTAAGAGGCTTTTGGGAGGCAGGTGGACGTGCTGGGCATGGAGGGAGATGGATGTGCAGGAAGGAACTGCAGATGCTGGTTGAAACCAAAGATCGATACTAAGTGCTGGAGTAACTCAGCGGGACAGGCAGCATCTCTGGAGACAAAGACCCTTCTTCAGCCTCTGGATCAGTGGGTGGCATCAGTGGGTGAAGTCTGGGGAACGGTCTCGAACTGAAACGTCACCGATCCTTTTCTCCAGACCTGCTGAGTTAATCCAACACTGTATCTATCTACAGAGGGATATGGATTGTGAATAGGCAGAGAAGAGTCTGTCTTGGCATCATGTTGGGAACAGGCATTGTGGGCTGAAGGGCCTGTTCCTGAGCTGTACTGCCCCATGTTGCAGTTTAAGTAGAGGGGAGATTGCAGCATTGTGTTAGAGTCTACAAACACCTCAGCAACACGGAGCAAGAGAAGCCAAGCTTGTTTATTCACTTTTTACAAAAAACAAGTAAAAATATTCAGATATTCAACAATAAAAACGTTGTGTAAAAGGAACTGCAGGTGCTGGTTTACAGTGAAGATAGACACAAAGTGCTGGTGTATCTCAGCGGGACCAGCAGCATCTCTGGAGAGGAATGGGTGACGTTTCGGGTCGAGACCCTTCTTCAGACAAAAATGCCGTGGTGGATGGAAGCTGGTGGCGTGACAGAGCCCCCCACACACAGGCCTCAGCCCCAGCAGGGGGTCAGTGTGATGGGGTGTCACTGGGTAAGGGGCAATGCCCGCCCCTCTCCACCCAGGGACGGGCAGAAGGGTCGGTACTGAGTCCCCCTGGGCAGGTCACGCCGGGCAGGGCAGGGCAGGGCAGGGAGCACGGCCTCTAGTGGTGCCGGCTACAGATGCTTAACCTGGGCAGCAGGGGGCTGTCCTGGGCTCCAGGGGCCTGTCCCGGGCTCCAGGGGCCTGTCCCGGGCCGCAGGGGGCTGTCCCGGGCTCCAGGGGCCGGTCCCGGGCCGCAGGGGCCTGTCCTGGTCTGCAGGGGGCTGTCCCGGGCTCCAGGGGCCTGTCCCGGGCCGCAGGGGCCTGTCCCGGGGCTCCAGGGGCCTGTCCCGGGCCGCAGGGGCCTGTCCCGGGCTCTAGGTGCCTGTCCCGGGCCTGTCCTGGGCTCCAGGGGCCTGTCCCGGGCCGCAGGGGCCTGTCCTGGGCCGCAGGGGCCTGTCCTGGGCTCCAGGGGCCTGTCCGTGGCTGCTGCAACAGGCAGGCTGGTGAGGGCTCGCGGGCGACACTGCTGCCCAGGGGCACCCAGTGGCATTGCCCCGTGCCCACAGCATGTAAACGGCCCCTGTGTACGGGGTATGTACATTGCATGAGCCCCCCTTCCCCCAATATGTGCACTGCGTGTGTGCCCAGTGTTTACACTGTCCACATGGCACGTACACCACGCCACCCATGGTGTGTACACAGTCCCTGTGCCCACGGTGTGCGTACTGCCCCTGTGCCCACAGAACAAGTGCGTTGGGTCTGTTGACCGCCCCCTGCCCACGGTGTGCAGAGAACAGTGACTTCTCAAACGTCAAGTGACCCTTGCCTTCCCTGTCTCCATCCCCCCTTCCCAGAGGAGCACTCTGACTGTCCTTCTTTACATTACCTTCTCCCAGCTAACGATGATCTATGCTACATTGTCCTTGATCTACATCCCCCTTCGTCTTGTTTTCACACCTTACAATTCCTTATCTCTGTCTCCCCTTAATCAGTTTGAAGAAGGGCTTTGACCTGAAACGTCACCCATTCCTTCTCTCCAGAGATGCTGCCTGTCCGGCTGAGTTACTCCAGCATTGAGTGTACCCACGATGTGTACACATCTCCCACGCTGTTGCCCATGTGTGTAGCCGGAGGAGAGAGTGGCAGTGGTAATGGTGGCAGTGCCGTGAGCTCTCCCGTCTGCCCCAACGTTGCCCTGCAGTAAACACTCATCGTCCTGCGCCACCCCTGGCAGTGCACAAACACGTCCTCACAGTGCCCAGCTTGGCACAAGGACCATTGCCAAGTGATCAGGGCAGTCTGCTGGCAAGGAGGTACAGCACATGTATGTCAATACAGTCACGGTTACATTGTCCTTTGGCACAAAAATATACATTCTTTGATAGTTTGCGATGCTGAACTCGATGCCTGGGTCCCGGCGGTTAGAAGCGCCAGCCAGCCTTTATTGCTTTGATTTCACCGATCAGAGAACGCGCAAGGTAGATGGAGAACATCTGATGGGAACAAGACAGAGGTCAGAATCAGCAGCGGCTCACTGTCTGTGACACACAACCCAACAATGACCTGCCCACAGAGTGCTGCAGGAACTCAGCTCCTCACTAACAGCAGCACTACAAGCCAGTGAGCTCAGTCCGCAGAGATAACATGCGATAATCAAACAAAACCCATCATTTAATATCCACAATACGGGTGGCACGGTGGCGCAGCGGTAGAGTTGCTGCCTCACAGCGCCAGAGACCCGGGTTTGATCCCGACTACAGGTGCTGTCTGCACGGAGTTTGTACGTTCCCCCTGTGACTGCGTGGGTTTCCTCCGGGTGCTCCGGTTTTCTCCCACACTCTAAAGGCGTGGAGGTTTGTAGGATAATTGGCCCTCTATACATTGCCCCTAGTGTGCAGGGAGTGGATGAGAAAGTGGGATAACATAGAATTAGTGTGAACAGGTGATCAATGGTCAAAGCCAAAGACCTTGTATCAATGATGTACCACTGACAAAGCTAATCCAGAACAGACCCAGAACTAATCTAGAACCAATCTAGAGCTAATCAAGAGCTAAACTAAACTAAACTAAAACAGTCCAAAAACGCCCAAAGTTGTTAGTGCAACCATTACAGTGAGTGTTGGTGTTGTTCTGAGTTCAAGAGTCTGATGGTTGGTGGACAGAAGCTGTTCCTGAACCTGGACCGTACAGTTTTCAGGCTCCTGCACCTTCTTCCCGATGGCAGGGGTGAGATGGGAGTGTGGCCAGGGTGGTGTGGGTCTCTGATGATGGGGGCTGCCTTTTGTGAGGCAGCGACTCTTATAGACTAGACTTTAGAGATACAGTGTGGAAACAGCCCCTTCAGCCCACCGAGTCCATACTATCCCACGATCCCCGCACATTAACACAATCCACACACCGGGGACAATTCACAATTTTAGCAAAGCCAATTAACCTACAAATCACCCGCCCCCACCCTCCCCCCCGCCCCCACCCTCCCCCCCGCCCCCACCCTCCCACCCGCCCCCACCCTCCCCCCACCGCCCCACCCTCCCCCCATCCCCCCACTGGGTCAGGTGTTCAGAGGTCAGAGTGGGAGGTCAGGGGTCGCAGTGAGGGTCTCACCTGCAGGAAGGCGATGACGAGCAAGGTTCCAGCTACAAAGTAGATGTTGCGGGGCAGCCAGTCCTCGAAGGCCTGCACACAGCCCTTGGTGTAGATCACCAGGTTGTCCTTCACCTAAACACAGACAGGGGTGAGTGCCGCCCACTGGCACCGCGCCCAGTGAGGCGACGGCACGGGGGTACAGGGCACCCCCTCTCACCACATGTACCCCACTAAACACCCCACACTCACACACAAGCACAGTGGGTGTAGGCGAGATACAGAGTGCAGCTCCCAGCATCCCAGCGCAGCACTTCCATGGACAACGTCCCACGACCACAACGGGGTAGCAGTGAATCACACACACAAACACACACACACGCACACACGCACACACACACACGCGCACACACGCACACACGCACGCACACACACACACGCACGCACGCACACACGCACGCACACACACACACGCACACACGCACACACGCACGCACACACACACGCACGCACGCACACACGCGCACACGCACACACACACACACACACACGCACACACGCACACACGCACACACGCACACACGTGCACACGCGCACACGCACACACACACACGCGCACACACGCACACACGCACACACACACACACACGCACGCACGCACACACGCACACACGCCACACACGCACGCACACACGCACGCACGCACACACACACACGCACACACACACGCGCGCACACACACACACGCACACACACACACGAACACACGCACGCGCACACGCACACGCACACACACACACACACAAGCACGCACACACACGAACACACGCACGCACACACGCACGCACACGCACACACACACACGCGCGCACACACGCACGCACACACACACAAGCACGCACACACACACACGAACACACGCACGCACGCACACACACGCACACATACTGCCAGGGATGGGAGGACCACAGGCTGGGGTGGGATGGGGAATTTGACACGACAGAGTGGGGGGGGGGGGCCGTAAGGCATGACGGATGGGGGGTGGAGAGGCCACTGGGGGGGTCAGGGCCATGGGTCCACGGCTGGTGATCTGCCAGTCAGCTGCCTGTGTGCCTCCCAACCCCACACCCCCACGTCGACCCCCCACCCGCACCCCCCACCCCCAGACAGCGCGGCGACAGGGGCATCCCCCCCAGCCCCTCCTGCCCACCCCAGCCCCATCTCCATCCCCCCCAGCCTCTCCTGCCCATCCCCGCCCCCCTCTCCATCCTCACCTGGCCCTTGGAGCGGATGTCGTACCCACACTGGGTGTTCACCACGTTATGCTGTAAGGCAGGAACAAAGCCCACATCACTGCCCGACTCAGCACCCCCCCTCAACACCCATTCCCCTAAACACTCCCCTCCCTTCAACAACCCCCCCTCCCCTCTACACCCCCCCTCCCCTCAACACCCCCCCTCCCCTCAACACCCCCCCTCCCCTCAACACCCCCCCCTCCCCTCTACACCCCCCTCCACTCAACACCCTCCCTCCCCTCTACACCCCCCTCCCCAACACCCCCCCTCCCCTCTACATCCCCCCTCCCCTCAACACCACCCTCCCCAACACCTCCCCTCCCCTCTACACCCCCCTCCCCAACACCCCCCCTCCCCTCTACACCCCCCTCCACTCAACACCCCCCTCCCCTCTACACCCCCCTCCCCTCTACACCCCCCTCCCCAACACCCCCCTCCCCTCAACACCCCCCTCCCCAACACCTCCCCCTCCCCTCAACACCCCCCTCCCCAACACCTCCCCCTCCCCTCAACACCCCCCTCCCCAACACCCCCCTCCCCTCAACACCCATGGAAGAGAGTCAGGGGGTGGGAGTTAGTGGAGTGGCGATTACAAGGGAGAAGGTGTGTGGGAATCTGAAAGGGCTGAAGGTGAATAGGTCACCCATTGGACTGCACCCTGTGGTTCTGAAGGAGGTGGCGTTAGAGATTGTGGAGGGATTGATAGTGATATTTCAAGAATCACTGGAGGCAGGAGTGGTTCCAGATGCCACACGTGAGGCTGCTTCGGAAGGAGAGCCATGGTATCAAAGGGCAGATACTGGCATGGGTAGCAGGTTGGCTGGACAACAGAAGACAAAGAGTAAAGGGGTGGGCTGCCAGTGACTAGTGGGGTTCAGCAGGGCTCAGTGCTGGGACCGTTACTCCACGTTGTATATTAATGATTTGGACGAGGGGATTGAAGGCGTTGCGGCAAAGTTTGCGGAAGATTCCAAAATAGGTGTAGGGGCAGGTAGTGTAGAGAGTCCCACTCTGCAGAGGGACTTGGACAGGTTGGGAGAGCAGGCAGAGAAATGACAGATGGAATATAGTGGAGCAAAGTGTGGAGTCATGCATTTTGGTTGTAGAAATAAAGGCATAGACTATTTCCTAAATGGGGAGAGATTTCATAAATCGGAGGTGCAAAGAGACTTGGGAGCTGGTATAGGATTCCCAAAAAGTTCATCTGCAAGTTGAATCAGTAGTAAAGAAAGCAAACTGAATGCTAGCATTTATATCAAGAGGGCTTGTATACAAAAACAGGGATGTAATGCTGAGGCTCTATAAGGTGCTGGTCAGGCCGCATTTGGAATATTGTGAGCAATTTTGGGCCCCATATCTGAGGAAGGATGTGCTGGCTCTGGAGAGGGTCCAGAGGAGGTTTACAAGAATGATCCCAGGAATGAGTGGGTTAACATATGATGAGCGTTTGACATCTCTGGGCCTGTACTCGCTGGAATTTAGAAGAATGAGGGGGGACCTCATTGAAAGGCTTGGATAGGGTGGATGTGGAGAGGATGTTTCCACTGGTGGGAGAGTCTAGGACCAGAGGGCACAGCCTCAGAATTAAAGGGCATTCTTTTAGGAAGGAGATGAGGAGGAATTTCTTTAGTCAGAGGGTGGTGAATCTGTGGAATTCTTTGCCACAGAAGGCTGTGGAGGCCAAGTCAGTGGATATATTTAAGGCAGAGACAGATAGATTCTTGATCAGTACAGGTGTCAGAGGTTATGGGAGAAGGCAGGAGAATGGGGTTAGGAGGGAGACACAGATCAGCCATGATTGAATGGGCCGAATGGCCAAATCCTGCTCCAATCACATGATCTTATCTTTCCAGCTTGACAACACATTTGCTATAACATGGTGCCAAGAACTGGACACAACTCTAACAGGAATATAGACCCAATCTACACCTCTCGTGACTTTGTGCAGGTGGTTTGAGTGATGAGCACAAGCAGTGAATGCAGTTGGTCAGTGTGGGCAAGGGGGTCATGGACACAGTGTTGGTCAGTGTGGGCAAGGGGTCATGGACACAGTGTTGGTCAATGTGGGCAAGGGGTCATGGACACAGTGTTGGTCAGTGTGGGCAAGGGGTCATGGACACAGTGTTGGTCAATGTGGGCAAGGGGTCATGGACACAGTGTTGGTCAGTGTGGGCAAGGGGTCATGGACACAGTGTTGGTCAGTGTGGGCAAGGGGTCATGGGACGGTGTTGGTCAGTGTGGGCAAGGGGTCATGGGACGGTGTTGGTCAGTGTGGGCAAGGGGTCATGGGACAGTGTTGGTCAGTGTGGGTAATGGTGTCCGTGCTTACTGCGGGGTCAGGGGTGCAGTGTTGGTCAGCGTGGGCCAGGTGTGGGACTTACTGCGGGGTCAGGGGTGCAGTGTTGGTCAGCGTGGGCCAGGGTGTGGGACTTACTGCGGGGTCAGGGGTGCAGTGTTGGTCAGCGTGGGCCAGGGTGTGGGACTTACTGCGGGGTCAGGGGTGCAGTGTTGGTCAGCGTGGGCCAGGGTGTGGGACTTACTGCGGGGTCAGGGGTGCAGTGTTGGTCAGCGTGGGCC